>NW_004798448.1:56511-66431 GCF_000002075.1 Aplysia californica
ACCCCCCCCCTCCCCCACAGGTGTTCCGAGAACCACGGCGGAGTGGTCTAGCAGACCAGGTGTTGGCGGACTATGCCGAGTGTATCAAGGTGAGTTTGTCGGCCTTGTTTTGTTTTTGTCATACTGCTTTGTTTTTGTCACTTTATGTTGATTTGGGTTTTTTGTCATATAATGATATTGCTTTGATTTTGTTGTCACATTCATAAAAGTGCTTTGTTTTTGTACCATTCATAGATCTAGTAGTATTTCTTTGTTTTTGTTATATTGTTTTGTTTTTGTTATATTGTTTTGTTTTATTGCTTTGTTTTTGTTATATTGTTTTGTTTTATTGCTTTGTTTTTGTTATATTGTTTTGTTTTATTGCTTTGATTTTGTCACCCATTTTGTTTTTGTTGCATTGCTTTGTTTTTGTCTTAAATTGCTTTGTTTTTTGTCCAATTCATAAAATTGCTTTGTTTTTTTGTCATATTGCTTTGTTCTTGTCGTTATATTGCTTTTTTTTTGTTACATTCATAGTCTCACTGCTTTGTTTTTTGTCATACTGCTTTGTTTTTGTCACATTCGTAGTGTATCTGACAATGTAGACACATAACCTCGTCCTGTTTATCCGACAGCGCTGCAGTTCCTGGCCTGGCTCACTGACAGGGGCCCTCTTGCTGTGTGTGGTCGGGGGCAAGATGAGTGAGGGAATCAACTTCTCTGATGATCTGGGCAGGTGTGTGTGTGTGTGTGTGTTTGTGTGTGTGTGTGCGGTCGAGGGGCAAGATGAGTGAGGGAATCAACTTTTCTGATGATCTGGGCAGGTGTGTGTTTGTGTGTGTGTGTGTGGTCGGAGGCAAGATGAGTGAGGGAATCAACTTCTCGGATGATCTGGGCAGGTGTGTGTGTGTGTGTGTGTGTGTGTGTGTGTGTGTGTGTGTGTGTGTGTGTGTGTTGTTGGGGGCAAGATTAAATAATTAATGCATAGCTAATGTACTGAAGTTTGCCTTGTCCGCAAATAGCCCCAATTTGCATTTGAAAGGATGTACAATACGAACATGCAGAGACAGTTTAGTGCTTTCTCACACTTACATAAATTTCATGTCCCTGACCTTTGTTACTCATGATCCTGACCTCCATGAACCATGACCCTGACTTTAATAAACCATGAACGACCCTGACCTCTAACCCCCAATATTGACCTCCATGAACCATAAATGAATTACCCTGACCTCTGTATCCCACAATCCTGACCTCCATGAACCATGAATGACCCCTGACCTCTGTGACCCAGGTGTGTGGTGATGGTAGGACTGCCGTACCCCAACATACAGTCTCCTGAGCTCAAGGAGAAAATGAGTTATCTCAACGCCAACTTTGTAAGTGTTGAACTTTCCTCTCTGCTCGAGAGGTGTGTGTGCATGCGTGTGTGTATGTGTGCATATGAAAGTGAGTGAGAGAGAGACTGAGACGGAGAGAGAGAGAATCACTGCAGGTTTTGTCATTTTGAATGTGTAAGACAGCTACTGAATTATAATGTGAGTGGCACAATGAAATATTTTTCGCAATCCACGAATAAAGATATCGACTGAAAATCGACACTGGGATCAAATTTGTAGATTAACAACCAATGCCATTTTCTTCAAGTCTAATACCGTTTTGGTACGTTTTAAAATTATTTCATACAATAAATTGTACAAACTAAGCCTCTATAAATCGCGCTCATATGACTTTATGCAGTTGCGAGTGCAGTAAAACACTTACCAAAAAAAACAAAAAACCTATGACTTTCACATAGCCATTTCCTTAGGGCCTATATCCAAGAGGTTACTCATTTTGTCAACTCACCTGACATATATGTATACAGTATAACACGGATAGGTCGAACGCAGAAGACTCAAAATCACGCATTGGTTGAACTGTGCGTATTATGTTTTGTCATCATTTCATACAAATAGATTGTTCACACTGAACCTATGAATTTCCCATAGCTATTTCCATAGAGGCAAAATCCGAGAAGTAGCTCGTTTGGTCAGCGCACCTGACAAAATACTGACGTATATATATTGAACGGTGTACATGTACACAGTTTCTGCTCTCTCCCCCAGCCTCGTGACCCGGCCGGCAGACAGGCAGGTCAAGTCCACTACGAGAACTTGTGTATGAAAGCCGTCAACCAGTCCATAGGTAACTCGCGCTTTCTTTGTCTCTTATCTATTCCCCTCTACCTACTCTTCTTGGTCCAGTAGTTAGGCTACTAATACTGACAATGTCACCATCATTATAGTTTAGTATGAGACTTTGTGCGAACGTAACTACTCCATGTACATGTACTATCACCAGTTGCTGTAACACTTGGGTGTGTAATTTGTAATTTACCAATACGTTATAAAAATGAATAACATATTTTATTTATGTATTTCAATTTTCATTTATTTATAAAATTTATATTTAAAACATTCTCCTATGTGTTTACTCTATTAAGACTAACAGCTAATGTCAAATTCCAAAAACTGCTGCACATTTTGTTGGAACTACTAAACACAAAAGCTCGAGGGTTAAAAAAAATTTATTAAAAAAACAAAAAACCTCATGCTTTCTCAATCTTACACGGTGTTCTTATATATAGACACAAGGTTTGTCATTACGTGTACATGTATTTTGTCGTGATGTGTGGAGTTAGGTGCTCATCAATTTTTGGGCAAATATAGAGAATTATTGGGATCTTGATTAAATCTTGTTCATTCGTTTTGCTTTAGATTTTTTGTTTTAATACCCATCTATCTTGAATAGTGCTCTTCATGAGTTGCAAAGACTTGGTTTTTTATCATATACAACTTGACTTTTTTTTTGGTTTTTCATTTTTCCTACTCTACTCAATTTTTCAGGAGTTCTTGATCTTCTTTGTCTTGGGTGAAAGGAGAATGATAAGATACAGTAGATTCTTTATGACTGATTAGTGTTTGACTGCCATGCACCAATATTGGAAAGTAATGTTGAGTCTTACACTGAGTAGTTGTGATTAGCTATTATTTCACAATTTCACTTCAAAGTTGTCTGATAATGTGAAACCAAATGTTTTTGGAGAGCAGCTCTGAATCTATCTTTACTAAGAACTCTAGAACAATAATCATGAGCGATATTTCTCAGAAAGTTTTGTGGTTTTGTGCAGGCCGTGCCATCCGTCACCGTGAAGACTATGCCGCCATCTTGCTCTTGGATCAGCGCTACCTCAAAGTCAACGTGAGCTCCAAACTGCCCACCTGGATCAGTCAGCACCTGAAGCGAGCCGAGAAGTTCGCCACTCTAATGCAAGCCGTGCCTAAGGTACCGTACAGGGATGTAGACAGGTTTGGAAAAAAAAGCTGGAAAATATATGGTGCGCACGCACACTGACTGAAATAAGAATACAGTACAGTGAGACTAAATTATGTTTCTTTCTTTCCCTCTATTACAACAAATAATCTCTATTAATATGTATTGTTTATAGTATTTTGTTTAAAGCTGGGGTCCAAATGGCAAGTCGGCTGGAAAAAACGGAAAAAGCCGGAAGACTCACATCCCTGACCGTAATGGACACGAGTTAGAGTGGCTGTACCATCACTCTTGACTCTTACCTTTTCTACCTCACGTAACGGCGGTGGCCTAGTGGTTAGGCTCTTGGACTCGCTGCCGTAAGGTCATGGGTTTGAATCCCATGACGGGCCCAACTTTGTTTCCTTGGTTAAGGCACTTTACACGAATTTTCCTCATTTCACCCAAGCGAGAATTTGTACCCAGCTATAGACAGCGAAAGATCTTTTCAGCTTGTTAATGTTTGAGCGCTTAATCTGCTACTTACTTAACTTACACTGTGTGCTTCCCGGGAAGACGAGAATGTTTCGGAGTGTTATGGGGTCTGCTGAGGTAATAATATTGTGTAAAACTCATAGAGCTTGCTGTTGAGAGGGGGTATGCACTTTATAAATGCATTATTATTTTTTTTTAAACTTCAGAATATCTCTCTGACTCTCTCAGATAGACATATAGATAGCTTACTCATTTTAAATTTCAGTTCGTTATCTGACATCCTCCTCCTCCCATGTTCTTGACATTACATAATGACACCTTCCAACCACCCATTCAGCATGATGAAGCCACATGATGCAACATACACATGATGTTAACAAATCCGTACAAACTTGTAGCATAGTTTGATGTGATCATCATCATCATCAATGCCTTTCACCCCTGGCAGGGTATAGGCCACATACAAGCTCCTTCCATTTATCTCTGTCCTGGGCCATCCTTACCAGCTCGTTCCAAGTGAACTTCATTTCACTCTCATGTCCCTTTCCACGCATCTCCGCATCTCCTCCTTGTTTCCCGTGGCCTACCCCTGCCTCGTGCTCCTTGTGGGTTCCACTGCAGTGACTGTCTTGTGATGTTTCTGCTGGGCTCTCTTAAGGTGTGTCCCATCCATCGCCACTTTCTTTATCCTATTTCTACTTCTTCTATATATCCTTTTGTCCTGTCCTTTCCCACATCTCTTCATTTCTTATTCTATCCTGCCACTTAATTCTTAGTTTGATGTGATGCAATAACAATGTTTCTTTTCTCCACCCAGTTTTTCTCTAGTCACAAGGGAAAATCTTGAGCTGTCTTCTCGTCATTGGCTGAACTAGAAATGTGCTGGGCTGGTCTCAATGACATCACTGGCTGAACTGTGCGGGTCTCGATCAATGACATCACTGGCTGAACTGTGCGGGTCTAAATGACATCACTGGCTGAACTGTGCTGGTCTCAATGACGTCACTGGCTGAACTGTGCGGGTCTCGATCAATGACGTCACTGGCGGAACTGTGCTGGTCTCAATGACGTCACTGGCTGAACTGTGCGGGTCTCAATGACATCACTGGCTGAACTGTGCGGGTCTCAATGACGTCACTGGCTGAACTGTGCGGGTCTCGATCAATGACGTCACTGGCTGAACTGTGTGAGTGCCTCCAGAGTCTGAGTGGGACACAAACCTCACACTTGTGGAGAGAGAGAGAGACAGTCGGTGTTTAGAGAGAGATAGTAGGTGCGTTTGGAGACAGGCAGACAGACAGTAGGTGTGTTTGGAGAGAGAGAGAGAGACAGTGGGTGTGTTTGGAGAGAGAGAGAGAGAGAGAGAGACAGTAAGTGTGTTTGGAGAGAGAGAGAGAGAGATAGTAGGTGCGTTTGGAGAGAGAGAGAGACGGTAGGTGTGTTTGGAGAGAGAGAGAGACGGTAGGTGTGTTTGGAGAGAGAGAGAGAGAGAGAGAGAGACGGTAGGTGTGTTTGGAGAAAGAGGGAGAGGGAAAGAGACAGTAGGTGTGTTTGGACAGAGAGAGATAGACAGAGAGAGACAAACAGACAATAGGTGTGTTTGGAGAGAGAGGGGGAGAGAGAGAGAGACAGTAGGTGTGTTTGGAGAGAGAGAGAGAGGAGAGAAACAGTAGGTGTGTTTGGAAAGAAAGAGAGAAAGAGGGAGCAAGATACAGTAGGCTTGTTTTGTGAGAGAGAGATAATTTAAGTAGGGTTCTTGAGAAATAAAGTGGTTCAAAAAGAGAACAACACTATCCTCTGCCAAAAAATTATGTATGCAACAATGTGTGTGGATCTGGGAGTCATCATGTGTGTGTGTGTGTGTGTCTGTTGTTAAATGGTCTCATATAATATGCATTTTCTCTTTTGATTTGTCATTCAAGTTGAGTGATAATTCTATATATACAGCACTTCTCGTGATTAGGCACATATAAATTCCCATTATTATTGTTGTTATTATTGCAGTTTCTAGGCCTGTCCTCTAAACAATTTGCAATAAAAATAAAAATGTTGAAACCTACTACAATGTTGTTCATTAAGGGGATCCACTGGTCAGATCAGTAAAAATTTTGAAAAAATATCAGTTTTCGGATTTTGGAGTATCTTGATAGATATCAATATCAAGGACTCATCTTTAGAAGCCTAATTCCTTAATCAAACTTAGAAATAGCTGGAAAATGCATTTAAGAGAGGTAGCAATGTAGGAAAATCTTCACCAAAAATTATCTCTCTTTGCAGTTTTCTCAGAATTGTTTATCTGACCAGGTTGCAACACTATTTTGAGTAGATCTCAGAAAGTTACTGTCAGAATTGTTTCACATTTGGACACAATCTTTTATACACATTTCTCTATAACTTTACAGAAGCATTTTTGCTGTTTATGGTACACATTTGGAGTTTTAATCCTTTTTTATTTTACAAAATCTTAAAACATTGGAGACCTGAATGTAGTGCATAACAAGGACTGTAAGGCTCACAAGTCAGTACAGAAAATTCAAATTTGGCTCTGTAAGGTTGTTCTACCTACCAACAGTAATCGCCATGCCAAATATTAGGCTTCTATCTTGATGAGTGTTGATGATTGACAAAATATAAAATTGGTTTTAAAAATGCTGAATCAATCCTTTATTTTTGATGGCTCGAGATTATTATGGCTAAAATCTTGAATTTTTTGCTTGGTAACCTTTTTTTGTACTATGTCACCCCCGTTGATGCAGAAAAGCAAGCATTAGACCAAAAACTATAGCATTTGGGTGCTGACCATAGCTACACCCCCTTAATTGTACTTTTATGGCTGGTACCCACAACAGAAGAAGAGCAATTTTATTTGTTTTCCATTAATACCCTTATGAACGATGCTTCTCTTGAATTTTCTTTTATGTAGGTGTTTTTTCATCCGTATCACCACAATTTAGATAATTTAGGAAGCAGACTTCTGACCCTGCCTGCAACAGCCAACCTAGGCAGTAGAAAAACCAACAGGCTCGATAAAAATTCCCCCAATCTGGAATTAGACTTGGGTCTCCTGCGCGTAACGATGAATAACCTATCCGCTATACCGGTACCACAGACACCGGTGCCTCTTCTTTTTGTTTTAGTAGAGTAGAGGTTTTACGGCGCTCACAACTGCATAAGGTCATATGAGCGCCAGAAGATTAGAGGTGTTACAAGAGAGTAACAAACACAAAAAAGAAGGAGGGGAGATAAGGACGATAGACGTTTGATAGGAAAGAAGAAGCAAACTACACCAGAGCACCCGCCAACCACCCACACCTCTTCTTTTGAACTTGGTAACAAATCCTAAAAGACAAAACACAAATCCCTTGCTCAGTTTAAGTCTCCTTTGTTTTAGTAAGTGTTTTACAGCACTTGCAACAAATAAGCTCATATACAAGTACCAAAGATTAGAGGAGGTGTTGTTTATAAGAGAGTAACAAGCACACAAAAAAAAGGAGGAGGGAAGATAAAGACCATGGTTCTTTTGGTAGGAACGAAGGAACAATCCACACCAGATTCTGTCATATAGGTCATTTTTCACAATACAATGGCATATAATGCGGTCAAAATACACACAAAATAAAAAAAGCTGAATTAACTTCTCATCACACAAAGTGGGCAGATTTATTTTTCTTTAAGTCATGAGCAAACCTGACCTATGAAACATGATTATCATTATGGTATGTGATTTATATCTGCAATAAAACAACCAAAGTCCATAAGAGCAACAACACACACATGGCAGTAAATTGGTAGATTTCAAGTACGGTAACGACACCCCCCCCCCCCTCCCACCCCCAAAGGTGATAAATTAATTTAAAAATTTTATACAGTGGTGGTCAATTAAACCGAAATCTGCACAACGTCAAGATTTTGTTCTTTCAGCTTAGCAAAGTTTTCAGTTTAGGAAGGTTGTTGTATTCTGATTTTTTCCCTTCAGTTTACCGCTGTTTTTTTAACTACAGCGTTCGATTTAAACGGACCCAATTGTCCAGAGGCGAGTCTACACCTTGAGTAAAGAGAAGCACATTGACATAAAAATGGCAGACAGAAAGAAACAAAAACATGGACACGAAACGGTTCAAACCTCGGTTTTGTCGGTGGACTGGAATCCTACAAAACTTGACCGGACAATTACAGTGACAATCACAATTGGTCGCTTTTAAGGACAAACAGGGTAACTCAGATTTCGGGGGTTTCCAGAAGTATTGACCTACACCAAAAGTGGGCATTGCCCTACCTGTAGAAGTTTGGATTCATTGGTGTGTATATTCGTTTGGTATAAATAGAGAAAACTCTCCTTGTCTTTTAAAGAAGTTGAACAAGGGGCAAAAACTTTACCTTCGATTTTCTCTAAACAGCATTTTTCGGGATAGCCCCCTTGTGCTTAAAAGCAACCAATTGGAATTGGAATTTCACAGAATTCATTATGTTTACATTTACATGACGTGCTGGACTTCACACAAGCATCATGAAACAAACTGACAGCTAAGTGTGAGACTCCTGACTACACGCTATTTTGAAAAAAGAGGTACCGTATGACGAAGTCTTTCACAGAGCAGAGGAAATGTTTGAGGAGAGAGAAACACAGACCTGAGAGAGGAATCAAAACAAGCAAACCCACAACAAAGTTCATCTTCACCGAATTGCAGCAACGAACATTCTGTGATCTTTGAACTTATGTCCACCAAGACAGACTCAGGGCAAAGGGATAAAAAGATAGAGAAGATTTTAGAAAGATTTTATTATTCCACAACAACTTGCACTTGCATTGTGCATGTTCAGCATAGACAAAGTCAAAGTGTCACAAATTTTTTGTTTCTCTCTCCTTCCTTGTCTACTCAAACAACTCACAACAGCATCGAGAAAGCAACCTGGGTATACAGACATACATCACACATTCAAATTTGACTTTCTATATTCATGTATGTATGTCAGACACCAAAACCACACCAAAATATTAACTAGAGGTGCAAAAGATCATCTTCAACATGGTTAAAAAAAGCATTAATTTACACTCCCACACCCCAGCAATCTCCTAGAACCACCATACATTTTTTGGATATATTTCACATGGACACACCACTCTTACTACTCATTGCATACTGTAAAACATGATAATATCATAGCTATATTATAGCTATGTACACAAAAGTGTGGGTGAATTGTTGGCCGTACGCTACAGACAGTAATGTCATGTACACAAGTTCAAGAAGAAGAAATCAGAGGGGTTCTAAATTTTAACGTCTTCTAAATTCTAATGTCCAGATTATATAATATTTCTTTTTTTCCCCCTTCCTACTTCTTGCTGATTTTTTTTCTGCGATCAGTAGCCAGACAAGCCGTTATCTTTTGAAATCACCTACATTGAGGTCAGTATGCCTCGGGCTCAACTTTTTACGCACAAAAAAAATGTGAACATTATGTTGTAAACATTTCATAGGTTTCAGGTTAAAACTTTGCCAGAGAAACATTATACTTTGCACTTTATGAAGCAATCCAGGACCAAAACACAATTATGAGAAAAATGCAAAATTGTCAAAGATTTACAACATTCTAAAAACACACCGTACCGGTACACTTTTGGACAAGTTTTTCAAGCTTCCATGAATAACAAAAATCGAGGAGGAAAAATTACCACGTTCAGTTTCCCGTCAGAACCGATCATAATAAATTTTCCATTTATACTATACTTTATCACCAGACCAGTAAATTTCTCTGGTGTCTCCCAAAGACTGGAACTCCTGATGAGCACTTACTTAGACCAAAAACATGATCCATATTATATAAGGAGAAAAAAAAAGTCAAACTGAAACTTAGTGTAACTGATCTTGGCAGCTACACATATTCCCTGAAAGTTTTTGACGGAAGACAGTGAAATAAAGCTTTGACAAAGTTTTGCAAAGGTGTAGACTGATTGAAAAAATTATATATGAGTGGACTATCAATTCTAACATAGCAAGTTTTTAGTATATGAGGAGACAGTAGCAAAAAGAGTTGAGTCAGTCGGGTAATGTCACAAATAGGAAGTTGGCAAAATGAAACAAACAAGAAACGGAAATGTGTTCCTGGATAAAAAAAGGGAAGGAGAGCCTGCATCAGAACTTGAGACCTTC
>NW_004798448.1:66531-110242 GCF_000002075.1 Aplysia californica
CCCCACTTTCCCATAGCACAAACAAAAATGGTTGAACTCCCTGACTTGGAAGAAAAATTCAAGTCTTTAGAGACTAAATAGTGAAAATGAACCATCACGCAACCTGACTCAGCCAATTCGAAGTCCTTTTTTCACCTCAATGAGAACAACACAAGTGCTTTCACAACTTTCAGGTTATTTGAGTAACTTTTTGACACTGAAATAGTCACCAAAGGTGGAACTGAAAAAAGCAAAAAACAAATGGCCTCCCCTGACTCTTGCAAAAATATTCATTCATTCTGGGATTTCTCCTCACTACTTTTTACTTGTCTATGTTGATCACAAGCTCGAAGCATCTGAAATGCAACATTCATCCACGAAAAGAATATCAGAGGGACCGTTACGCAAAAGCCTGGCATAACAGAGACAAGAACGAACTACAGTCTAGCATGCACATAGCAAAACGTGCATAGTATAACACGGAAAGGTCGAATACAGAAAACTTATTCACGCATCCCTCGAGCTGTGCCTGCAGTCCAGTTTTTTTTAAAATTCTTTCTCTTTGTAAGATATACCTTGAACTACGGATCCCTCAAACTACCGAGGCCAGTCCCGACGAATTCGCTACTGTACATGGAACAGATTTTCAGGTTCCCAATTGTTTTTCATAAATACATGAACATATAATCTTTGTATTTAAAACATGTACATACTGAAATTCATACGGAATGAAAAGATATCTGCGCCCTACAAATTTCACAAAGTATTGTATGTGCATGCTAGATTGTATGCCTATACAAATTCATCTTTGTAAGGTAAAAAAAAACAAAAAAACAAATAAACTACCAGTCGTCATCGTCACTGTCTGTGTCCCCGTCATCGCGGATGGTCTTTGTCTTGGAGGGTTTGCCAAAGATTTTGTTCCCCTTCTTGGCCACCTGCCCCGTGGTGGGTGGCTCCAGCAGGTCCCCCTGGTAGTTGAGCATGTCGCCGCGACCCAGACGCCACTCCAACATGGCCGTCGGGAAGTCGTCCGCTCCGCCCAGATCGTCAAAGCCCACGATGTAGTCCACAGTTTTCCCGTCTTTGGCAAGGCAGATGGTGGGCAAGGTCTTCACGCGCAGCCTCTCCACCAAAAACTGACTTCTCTCCGCGTTGATTTTGATGAACCTGGTCTCCATATGCTTCCGGGCGATTTCCGTCAGGTGCTTGTCGATGATTTTGCACCGGAAGGTGCTGTCTCTGTAGAAGTGACACACCACTTTCTTGCTCTTCTTGCAAGCCTCGAAAAATTCCTTCTCGTCCGCCACCTCGCTGTACTCACCATGGCCAGCCGCCAGCCACTCCTGTTTCTGCTGCTGAGCCTTCTTCATGGCATCCAAACGACGCTTTCTCAGGACTTCAAAATCGTCGTCGTCCATTTTTTCTAGCCGTTCAATTTCGGCATCGAGCTGATTCTCGATAACTTGTGTTGCCTGTAGCAAGTGGTTCTCCAGTGGGTTGGCCATCATTGAGCTTTCTTCTTTTCTGGTGACCAATAAAAAAAAAAAGAAAGAAAAAATCAAATAGTGACACAAGCTTACACAGCTACCATCTACAACCTCTCTAAACCTAAAACTCCGCTAAACCAAACTGAAGAAAACAGGGAAGTCACACAGATTTCTGTTTAAGTAGCCTGCACTGTATATTATTACAGTGGAACTCGGATTCAACGAGGTCGCCCGGCCTGACTTAAAACCTCGCTGAATCCGAGTGTTCGTTATACATGTAGCAAACATGAGGTTTTGTGTAGATTATAACAGGCACTGAGCACATTTATAACGTGTAAAGAGAAGTAACAGGTAGTGCCTGAAATGCTTGCATATTATGAGCTGTGTAAAAAAAAGACCAATTCATTCAAATGCAGGCCTGTGTCATCTCGATTGTTTGCCAAAAAGTTGTGTTGCTGTGTAGAGCCTAGCACATGGTGACTTTTGATTCCATAGACCAACGCTCAATTCATTACATAGATCTACGTCAATACTAGCTTATATAATAATGATCAGTTGCTGAGTGGAAAAAAAGACTGTGTGACGCATTTGTATCTCTGCGACGTTCAACGCCCGGACCGCTGGTGCCTCCCCCCCTTCCCCGACACAGTCACACGTGTGCAGGCCACCCATTGGACCCCGACACACGCCAGAGTATACACATGTGTGTGAGCCAACAACGCATGTGTTGGTATGAAAAAAGGCTGCTGATTGGTCGAATTCAATCGGTTAAGTGAACAATAGTTCACGATGCAGGTGCAAACGATGGTTTTCGGGAATAGATAAAGTTCGTTCTGGGAGAAAAATAAGCGGGGAAGCGACCTAGTTGAATCCGAGCTCGCTGATATAAGTGCTTATGTGCTAGTTGAATCCGGGTTATTTTTATTGGTTTTAAAGAAGAAAAAAAAAACCGGGGAATCTATCTCCTCTCGTGGAATCCGAGTTCTCGTTGAATCCAAGCTCGTTGAATCCGAGTTCCACTGTATACATCAACAGAAAAAACAATGAAAAGAAGCTTGAAATTCATCGTCAACTATGTTATAATACCAGAATCATATATGGAGACCAAAGCCTTTACCTCACAATTTCATTGCTTAAAAAAAAAAAAATTGTAATGCAGGCATTTTTGACACAATTTCCTACTTATTAAGGCCTACCCAAGCTGAGAGGGATACAACATCACAACAGAAAGACGGAGAGATATTTTATAAAAAATTCTCCCCACTCAGGAATCAAACTCAAGTTTCCTGCATGCGACAGCGAAGCCCCTAACCGCCTTACCACAGACCCGAGTTATATGAGAAACTTATAAACAACCCTATCGTTGAGGTGCTATGCAAAGGGAAGCAACCACTTATATGAGCATGCATTTTGAGGCACCAATAGTTACTTACCTTTGTATCGTCACCATGACCAATTCACAACTGACATCCTTGTCTTTACTTTGATCAAAAATGCTTACGATAGTCATATCTTCCCACCACTACACAAAAATACTGGACTATGCTTAGAAAAATTGATTCATGACCAAACAGTAGCGAAAATTAGTTCGCTACTAGTAAAAGAGTCTAAATCTAATAAGGCCTACAATCAAAATATAATATAAATGACTCTATTTCGAGTCTTAAGATAAGAGACACAAAAGGGGGAGAGAAATTCCACACAATCTACCTGCTTTCATGGAATTATCTGAATTATCTTCAATCCAAATGTCCATTGATAAGAGAAAGTGATGAATTTGAGCAATTTTTTAAAATAGATAAAACGATAAGGGACACATCTATTCAGAACTTGTCACAGTGTGAGAGTAAAGGGAAAGAATCAAAGATGCCTGGAAATGATTGCTTACTTGAGTGGTTACCTCCCTTACTTGACAAATCCCTGAGCTATCGGGTTGGGCTTAGGCAGAATTCATGTTTTGTATTTTGTAAAAACACAAGAACGCCAAAGGTATTTTACCAACATTTTCAAACTACAGAGCCGTTTATTTTTCTTCTTCTTCAGATTACTAATTGCTTTCTGGTAATCAGCAACGGTTGTCAAATCATCGTCTATCAGAGAGCTTGGTGCAATGTTGTGCTCACAACAAAATCCACAATACTCTTTCGCCTTTTTTCAACATCCTTGTATTATAAGCGAACAATTTTGTTCCAAAGAACAGCCGTTATTTTCTTATCTTTGCTGCCATTACCAAATGTGTCCAAGATTAAGGATAGACTAACGTTGGGAACCGAAGTGCCTTAGTGGTACATTATACTACACCGAAAGCACATGATGCTGTGAATTAAAAGCACACTTTCCTCACACACACCCCAGGCCCAGAGCATGATGATTCACCCATTGCCTCTGATCACATTTCTTGTACAATATACTGTAAAGCCTACTGTTAGGGCTAGTTTTGACTTGACCTACAAGATGTTGGTTCCACAGGTTTCCCTACGACTTACTGCATTGAAATCTATGTCCATGACTGCTAGGTAGCCAGGCAAAAATTGTATCATATGTGCAGCTTTTTTTATTGCCAATGCTTCTCTTCTAGATCTAGTCCTCTCTAACTAGTCGTACTGGTGGGTGGTTGGCCGGTGTTCTAGTGTGGTTTGCTCCTTTTTTCCTGTCAAACATCTAGATCGTCTATATAATCTCTCCTTCTTGTGTTTGTTACTCTCTTACTCTTACCTCTAATCTTCGGCACTTAACATATTGCGTTGCAAGTGCCGTTAAACTCTTACTATAAGCAGTCACCTGCACCAGCGGCCCCTGTTCCAGTACACTATAAAAAACACTTATTTTTCAGCCTGTCTATAACGGTCCCTTGCCAACACGGCCATGATCAGTCATTTTCACTGCAACTTACTACTATAACTTATAATAGGTACCAGAAACTAAATTTTCAAAGTAGCTGAATGCCAGATTTATCAGTTCCATTTGAAAGGCCTATATATTATATCCACTGAGCATTTTGGTACCATTCTTTAACCTCTCAGTCAATTTTTAAGAAAATGGTAGTTGTTTAAAATTTGATCAAATTTGTTAAAGTCAGTCACTGGCTGCAACCCCATGTTTGACAGACAATAAAATAGTACCAAGAGCACTAAACATCTCCACATTAACAGAGTACAATCACTATAACAAATATATGGAGCCTAATTTTTTTCAAGACTGTGAGATCATTACAAATCAGTATTTTATCGCCTTAAACACGATGGTCTGTCATTATTTAGACAAAAACACCGAGTGTTGACCCCGCCGGCGCCACACCAGGCCCAGCGGTGAGCGAGTCGGCTCTATACTGTGGTGTACCCCGCATGTGGGGTCACATGCTTTCTGAGTCTCGCGGAAGGATTGATGAAAAATAATTCCAAGTTGATTACTTTATTCTAATAGGAAATGAGCTGATCTTTTGTTTAATATATTTTTTTAAGCCGGTATTTTACATATTATATGTAAAAAGTGATCTTTAAACATTTTGACAGTATTTTTAAAAGCTTTCTATTTTAACCCCAAAGGCCAAATACATACCACGGGAAAGCCTGTTTAAAGCTCTACAGGTCTCCGCCAATGTAGCAATGACCACGAAAATCTTTTTTTTTGCCATAAAGTGTTTGCAAATAGGTGCATTTTGTAGCTTTATCTTCACAGAGCATGGAACTTTTGGAATTTTTGAAATCCATCAATAAACAAAAAAGTTACGGATTTTTTAATCAATTAATTTCTGGTACACTTTTATATAATGAAAAAACCCCAAAATATGGGACGTTCTTTGGTGAGTTTTGAGACAATATTCATCAAAACTCGCTCATTTCTCGGAGTATTTGAAAGAAACTTGGCAACCCAGTACATTTTCTAGTGCAGAATCTAGTCCTGCTTTCAGATTTTTCATAGCTATCCTATTTTTTGGGTTATGAAGACGTTTATAGGTAAAAATGTGGCCGTTTTCGGTGCGTTTTGAGACAATATTTGTCATAGCTCGCCTATTTCTTGGAATATGTAAATGAAACTTGGCAGTCTAGTACATTTTTTAATGCAGAATCTAGTCATGTAGTCAGATTTTTAATATCTGTCATACTTTTTGCGCTCATATGACCTTAGCAGTTGCGAGCGCCGTAAAACCTTATACTACTACTATACTTTTTGAGTTATAAAGACATTAACAGGTAAAAAAGTGGCGTTCTACAGATTTACAAAGATTATCCATATATGTTCTCCCAAAGTCATGATATTTGAATGAAACTTGGCAACATAAAAGGTTCCTCCTTGCCAAGCAATGCTCTGGATCAATAATGTTTGTCACAAAAAAGTAAGTAGAGAGCTACTAATAAATCCAGTTCTGTACTAGTAAAAGCATGCATACTTTGTTATAGAAAATAAGATCGTCTCTGTGTATATATCCATTGTTGGACAGTGTCCTATTGTGTGGTAGATTAAGATGCGTTCAGATAATATAGTTTACATGTCATGGGAATATTTCGCATGTGTAGGCTACAACTCATACAATAAATGTAACATATTTACACCCCCCTCCCCCTTCTCTCTCTCACTCTCTCTCTCTCTCACGCTTGCACACACACACACACACATGCACGCGCGCGCACTCACGCACGCACGTGTGAACGATAACAATGTATAAACGGGACTATCTTCCCAGACTGGACTAAATAAGTACCATACTCTTTAATAACAACAATCTTAATGCCTCACTTTTCCAAACAGAGCACACAGGACGAGTCCAAGTGTGTGCTTTTCCCCAGAGGGGGGAATAGGCTTTCATAACGCAAACACAATGCCATACCACTTCTCAAGATGTTTGCTTTTCTGTTTCTATTCTTCTGTCATGCAATCAAGCAAATAAAAATGACTACACTTATTGTATTGTGACTAAAATGCAACAAAAACGCAAGTTATCAAGGCCCCCGTTTAGTTTTCAAGTATCCTTCCCCCCTTTCCATTTCACATAAGCGGGGCCTCGTTTGTAGCGCCCGAGGCGACCGATGGCTGATGACGTCACTCAGTGGAAATTTCCAGGCGGTCGGCCGTTCACCCAGCACGCGCAAATGGCTATGTCGCTTTTTCCCTTAGTTACTCCCAAAATTTTAAAGATTACGCCAAAACTGCTAAACACAGAAGCATGAAATTTTAAGGGAATAAAGAAAAATGGTGTACAACGTATCAGTCAGTTTGACAAATCACAGCTCCGAAAAACCTTCAAAGCGCACAACATCAACCACTTTCGCAAACGTTTTCGACTGCTTCTAGGATGGGTACAATGTTGTCAAACTGCATACTACGAGATTAACCTCTTTTCTGATTGACTGCCAAGTTTCATTCATGTCCATTCACCAGAAGCGGCGTGAGAGCGAGTTGAAGACAACAACCTTTGCGTTAGTGCGTCCCACGAAACACCCCCGCTGCGGGGGCCAAAAATCGGCAGAACAAAACGCGCTCGGTGGGCATTGCTAGCCAATGAAAAGACGATATTACGTTCCGCGAAACATTTGAATGCACCCATGTCAATTTTTCAACCGGCCGACCACGCATTCCCACCGCGAGGGGCTTTGCTTTCGTCGGCGATTCTCCAGCTCCTACTAATCGGACATAAAAGCAACTTACACCATTGTAACGAGGAAAAGCTGAACTTTTACAAGGTGTACGGCGTTTGGTGTTTTATAGCGAAAGAGCAAAGAAACAGCGATCGGAATTACCCCGATTTCACCGATACCACCCGGTCGGAAGGCCGCGAGTGCCCGCGAGGCCGTGTTTACGCTACCTACTTTTATAAGTCCATCTCAAAACCTGCATACAGCGGTCACTTGCTACAAAGTTTTCCGCCAACCTATCATCAGAATGAGTGTACAAACATTCAATCAACGCAAAGAAGTAGTGGTAAATTTTTACTTTCTCACTCCCACACACAGATACACTACTTGAAGTGCTTCAGGGGTTAAACTACTGTCAGTATTGTTGTTTGCTGCAACAGTCTTGTCTTCCACTTGCATGTTGTCTGCTGGCGCAATTTTGTGGAGACATGATGATCTCAGCTTGGGCTTGGGCGATTTTCCTCCAGCTCTAATTTAAAAGCTAAGAGTGAGACGGGAGGAAAAGTAAAAGACAACTAGCCTAGTAGGTAGATCTAGAGTAGTAGTAGATTATCTAGATCAGATAGTTGAGCAAGTTTAGTAAGCCTAGAATGATAGAATTAGAAATTACGCTTTTTTGTTAGTTGGGGTGACTCATCATTCAGTAGAGTTGTAAACGCTGTCTTTTTGTGTATTTCTCTTAAATAAGATAGTGGACATGACATACACTTATATACGTACCGTAAAATAAAGAATTTGGGAAACGAAGAAGTAGGCTAAGTATATCAAGAAAAGTTCCTGTCTATTACTCTCAAGTTGAAATCTTCAGCATGTGAATTGGTTATTGGTAGGAGCACAAATTTCGTGTCGTAAACAAAAGTTGAAGTTGTTTTTAAAGTACTTCCGGTATGAAGAAACATTTTCCTACGTGAGCATAATTTTCATTGGTTAAGAGTAAAGAATAAGCCAATGAACATAAGTGTATGATATAGAGATTTTTGTTTCCAGTATTTTCGTTGTTGTCAAGGCGAAACGCTGTAGGCTTGTCTTATAGCAAGCAGCTACTTGTCATGCTCGCTTCCTCGTCGAGGAATCAGTTGTTTCGAAATGGTTCAAAAATCGAAAGAAAAAAGCTATAAAAAAGGGGGGAAAACTATCCGTCTGAAATAGTTCCATGAAACAATATCGCTTATTAATTAGAACCTTAAAACAACGGAAAAACGACGAACGCTAAAAAAAACCCTCAGACTCAGGACTCATAATAATATAGTCTATAAGAGTCATAGATCTAGTACTAGTAGGCTAATATAAGTATAGCAATCATGACAATGACATTGATTTTATGAGTTATATGATAACCAATATAGATTTAGTACATAGTATGTAGAAGCTAAGTTATTTTAAGTTGGCCAAGCCTGTTGAGAGACAATAAATAACAAACGATACGAAAAATAGAATTGTTCATATTCACAGCACATCCTAAACGTCTCACACGCATTGCTCAATAAATCGCTGACGCATTATTAGGCCTATGATATTAATTCTTGTTATTGAGTACGTATGTTGTCAAAACTCACCAATAAGACACTTTTCAGTGACAAAAACTTGTTACAATAAATTAATTTTGTTGTGAACACATTATTTTGTTCTCAAAACATGCGTACTTTTTACTTTTTAAAAGTGCGGTCAAAAATTCGTGGCTCAATTGTTGTCAAAGATAAGGTATAATAGGCCTTCTTCTTCTTCTTCTTCTTCTTCTTCTTCTTCTTCTTCTTCTTCTTCTTCTTAGTGACCGTACGTTTTTCTTACACTCCTTCAGGCAGACAAATTCTGATTTCGAAAATATTATTATAATATAGTCTTGTGTATTTTTTATAGGCCTCAGTATTTTCGGTATTGGTAATTTTACCCCCAAAGGACCACTAATAGAGGATTTAAATGTGCGCCTCTTGCCCAATACAGACCAATAGGGCCTACGAGATTTTTCCCCTTGATTTGAGAAGACAATATGCGTTATCTTTCTTTATCTTCCCTAAGATCAAAGGTGAAAGGATCAAAGGAGCCGAGCAGCAGTAGTAGGCGTTTTATATAAGGCAGTAGAAAGATTGAGTAAAGTAATAATTAATCAGGACATTCAAGGTCGACGAGATCGAGGAGAGGGCGGGGGGCGAAAGCAAAATAAATGACAGTACGTATGACTTCTTTTTAGAGAATTGTTTAAAAAAAGATGTCCCTCCTATAAGGCCACGCCTCGCCTAATTGCTGCAGACAGACGCCTGTGTCTCCCCGCGACACCCACCGGTACAAGCGGAAGAAAAAAGTTAAAAAGTAAAGTAAAAGTTAAAAAAGAAAATGTTTTGGCGCTGTCAGAGATTTTTTTTTTTTAGGTAAGTGTTTTCCAGCGCTCGCAACATTTTTTGGTGGTAATTTTAAGTGTGGAACTCGCATCTGCTTAAGGTATAAGGTCATACGTTACGAGCGCGCGGGACACATCTACCATTTTCAGTTGGTTGGAAATTTTGAATTTTGCCCGGGTGGCGGCCGAAGCCTACTCTTATAGATTTTGGACCACCAAGGAATCTAAAAAGTGCGCAACTTGCAAACGAGACCTCCGAGATTTTTTGCCCTTGTCCGAAAAGGCTAGGTGTAGATCTTCCCTACCAGAAGATAGGGGTGTGGCTGAAAGACAGCAGTAATAGAAGGATCGAGCCAAGGAGAAGCCGAGGAACGGCTATATAAAGTCAGGGGAGCCCAGAGGGGAAGGGGAGGGGGCATAAGGTGGAGATGAAAGCGGACGACAGAATAATATAGCGAAAGAGCAGGAAAGGAGGTGAAAGGAGACAATTTCATAGAGAAATTTTTTTCCCATCACCCTGGATTCGAACCCGGGACCTTTGAATGAGAGGTGAAGAACTTAACCTCTATATATAGGCCACGATAGCCCGCTTGCAACTGCATAAATGTATATATGTTATTAATTATAAGATTGTATGAGCGCGCGGGACCTAACATTATCTTCAGTTTGGTAGGAAATAATTTTAAATTGTGCCCAGGTGGCGGCGAAGCCTGCTCTTATCAATTCTAAGACCACGTCGACTTGCACACGGGACCTATCCGAGGTGTATTTAGCTCTTATCCAAGAAGGCTAGATATTATAATATACTTACACTAAGACATTATAATGAAATACAGTCGAACCTGCCCTGACGGCCACCTCTATAAGACGGCCACCTGTACAAGGACACTTTCCATTTCCCCCCTTGCGTTTTTTCTATATAATTTAACTGTGTAAAACGGGTACCTGTCCAACGCGGCCGCGGCCACCATATTTTAACACACAAACCCTATCACACAAAGCAAATACACCTGTCTAAGACGGCCACCTTAGTGACTCCTTTACGTTTTGTCGTAAATCAAGCATTGGGCTCTTGCGTTGTGGGCGAGCCGTCATAATCAAATCACCTGCCGTTGTTGTTAGGTAGTCCCTCCAACCGATCATGTTGCGTAGGCCCCTCCCACTGTTGACCAATAGGTAACAAAATTAATTTTCAGCTGCTGGTGAGGTATGTGATCTCTCATAACCACAGAATTCTACACTTAGTGTAGAATTCTGTGCTCATAACCTATAAGCCCCGCTCAGAATTCATACACACAAATCGTAAGTGAGATGCTTGGTCACTGTTTACCCAGTCTGTAACAAAGTAACAAAGGACGTCAACCTGAACTTGTGACAGAAGCGTCGCTCGTTCTCCGAACGGTAGCGACGCGTGTTTTTGTTTTATCATAGCACCCGGTCCTCCTTGTCTCACACATTTCGTTTTATTGTCACCCTTGTACAAAAGCAGCAACAAAAGAAAAAAAGAGAAGAAAACCCCCCAGCGAAAACAACAACAACAACAACAACAACATAACAACAACAACAACAATGCGGCTACCTTCGGGTGGGACCTCAGATGGGAATGGTTTGTTTTCTTCATCTTGATCAGTCCTGCCTAAGACGGCCACCTGTCTTATAAGGCCACTTTTCTCCTTGACAATGGGTGGCCGTCTTACACAGGTTCGACTGTACATGTAGTTCAGGTTGTGCACATACATTTATATATGTGTTAAACATTGCATGATTTCTGTCAATAGGCTGAGGCTGAGTCAACCAAAAAGAGTTATTATTCACTTTTCACATAGGTCAATTTTTAAATATCCAATTGATAAAGATTGTTATGATGATTTATTTATTAACTTTTTTAAAATTAAAAAATATATATATTTTATTTTATCTTATTTTATTTTATTTTAAATTTTTTATATATATGGGGGGGGGGGGGGGCAAAGGCTAATCATAACAAACTTTGAAATTATAGTTGTTGTTATTGATCCGGCAAAAGCTATACGTTCTCACTCTTCTGTTCAATGCCATCGTGATGAGAGTGCAAGTTTGCCGCACTTGCTGTGACTGATGTTTCAACGAGTAGGCCTAAGTAGTTGTCAATGTCAGGTCTCAGAGGAAGAAGTGTATAGCTCAGATAATATAACTCTTTTGGGGCTCTACAATAGGACAAGTGCTGAGCTTAGTCTTATAACAATACAGTAGGAGGCCAATCACACTGTAGTCATCCGAAGAACACAGGGAGAAGTTCTGTTTATTTATTATTATTTTTTTTTATTTAAGGGAAAATTGAGCTGTGCATGTTTTGTTTGCAGACGGATGATCCTGGTCCGTTCCTCTCTCTCTGAAAGTTAATGATATTATTATCAATTCCGTTTTGCAGAATAAATTTATTAATCATGTGTGGCATTGTGGTGAAATCAGCTACTCGTCAAAATAAAGAAGAAACGGACATTTTTTTCGCACATTAGGCAATTTTTATAGAATTTGTTTTTCTGGCTCAAAGCCATGTTCATTAAAAAATTATTTCTGAGTCAATTTTACTGAAAAATGTTGATCAAAGGCAAAAAAAAATGGAAGTTTGCAGTTTTCAAAAACATTTAAGCTCTGGAAGTCAACAAACTGGCTAATTTTGCCTCCGACACCAAGCGACCCACCTCCTTCAGTTACAGGCATCTCAACTTTTATTAAATGTAGACGGGTATTTTCTTCATGAAAAGCAAGACCAATAAACAAGTTTTGAGATTATACCAAAAACTTAATTTTATAATATGCCCAAAAGTTGAAGTGAGCCCGATTCCATCGCGTTGTGACACAATCTATATTTGAAAACGGCTTTGTTTGTCTTCTCAAAGGCCCACTTGTGTTCATACAATCTTGTTTGTAGTTACTTTTGATTTTTTGCTTTGCAGTGCATGGTGAGTAGAAGTGTTGCACTACTGTTCATCCTGTCAAGACCCCTTCTGGCAAGTGTGTCCACTACATCATTTCTAGGTGTGCTAGAGTTGAGTGTCGGGGAATCCACGGTATCCCCACGGTTAACATAGGAGGATAATATATGTATATTATGATGGTGGGAGCCAAAATCGCTACGCTTAGAATTACAAAGTGCTATCTGACACTTTTGGCCGTTTTGAGTTACTAAGACCTTGAGGTCAGAAATCAAGTGCTCAATCTACTCTGTCAAAATTGAACGATTATTCGAAGTCCTTACATGTATCAAGATGTTCAAAGAAAATAGCATTCTAAAAAGCTGATATTGTGAAACTCAAAATTTCTCAAAAGTACGTAGGCACCAAGCAGATAGAACTTTGTAATATCTATGATAGCGAAATAATAACACCCTCCGATACAAGAAACCCCTAGTCTGTGCTTCTCATAGGTCAACAATTCCGGCCGTGTCTCAAGACATAATAGATCCAGATGTAGACAGCCTCGATGTCTTTACATGATTGATTGCAATTCAAATAAACTCAAACGAAATAAGACGACAACAAAGTCCACTTTTTCAAGTCGCAGTCAGACGTTAAAGAGGTCATCTTTATTTTTCTTTCACACTGTGAGAGTAAATTTGTCAAGAACACAAACAAAATAATCTGCCTAGGGCTATAGCGAGAAGCTAAAACAACAAATAAAGTTATCTGCCTAGGCTGTAGCAAGACGAAAAAACAATAAACATAATAACACAAACGAAAAACCCTTAGAAAAATCAGATCAATTCAACAACAGCAAATTGACTACATGTAACACACGGAATCACAAAAATTATACACAGCTTTAATAATGAACAATATAATTAAAGTATTATAGCTATTGCCCCAGATATCCAAAAAAGGAAATTTAATGGGAATTTTATTTTAATGAGGAAGAGATTCATTTAGTAAAGAGAATGTTTAACAGGGAAATTTTACAGAACAAGGAAAAGGAGGCAAGAGGAGATCATTATTGCAACAACAAAGAAAACCCCCAGCATCTTTTAAATATATAATATACTTACATTAATTGTCATTATAACAGAAACAGGTTTAGGTTAGACAGTCAAAAGATAAATTAAAAGCGTGTCAAAAATATAGCTCTGCAGGGATGAATACAATAGGGTTTTACTATGTACATATTCTCAGGAGTAGCACCTTGAATGACACACACATCCACCAATACAAATACTAGACAGAGTCCACTGGTACAGAAAACTTTAACTACAAGAAGAAACGCAGAGGTTACGAACAGAAACTGCAAACAATAGTACATGTACAATGTAAAGAGCATAATGGAAGGGTTCCAATGGGTATTCTTGGTAACATAATATAAACCTGTTCTCAAGACTCCTTAGTAAATTTCATTGCATAAACATGCTGTGGCCCTGCATGATCTTTCCATATTCTTAAACAAAATTGAAACAGATCAGTGGTACTAAGCTGCCCCCACGTGTTAAAGTCTTGTACTGGAAAAGAAATGTTTTAAAATCATAGATTCTGGTACGACCAGACCCAATGCAGGAAAACCTGTCTGAGACACTGTGAGTGAATACCACAAGACAATAGTTCATGGTGCCATAATAAAACTCAAATTTCACCAGAAAATGGCGGAGCTACATAACATAAAATTGTTCTCAAATCTCATGGAATGACTGAACACAGTATTTAAAAACAGATAAAAACACAATCGCAAAACACAACAGACAGAATCATTGCTGAAATAAACTATACATTCTTTCCAACAGCATGGAGAAACTTCTCAAAGCAAAGTCAGGCAATAAAAAGAGCTATTAGAAAAGTAGAAAACGTTTTTGTGAATCTCCCCTATTCACATTTACACATCACATACACCCACGCACAGCACACATACTTACACACACATACATACACACACAAAGCAACTGAATACCATACACTTGAGATCATTGCACAGGTCCTACAAGACTGTAAAAAAAACTGAAGTATTTATATAATTTTGAGACAATCTCACATGGTGATCCATAGAATATTATTATGTACTTTGAAAGGTTAGAGTCAAATATCTAGGCTACTCTTTAACAGCAGTAGACAGGAAACTGATACCAATGATAGTACATAACAAGATGGTTCACTCAGCCAAAAAAGTGTCCGCAGGAAGTATGCTCTTTGCTTCAGATGGCGCTGCGGTCTGTTTTGAAGCTCTCTTTCGTTTTTCCAGAAGAAGAATAGGAATAGCACCTCATTGCGTGCGCAGATCGACTGCTGTTCATCAGCAGTTCGGGTACGTTCAGTGCGTAGTTTTAGGGTTTTTTTTATTTTAATGACCTCTCGCCTTTCATTCTAAAGTCAAATTAAACGAAGAAAACCATCACCCTTTCCTCCGGAAAAGGTTTTTTGTCAGCGTAACCATTTTAAAAAAGCGTTCTTCCGAAATTTATCCCAAAACATGCTAGTTTCACTTTGATTTTTTAAAACTCAAGTAGGGTAACTCTGTTCGCAAAGTGCGCTTTTGTGAAGAGGGCGCCACCAAATTTTGAGGACACTTTTTTAATTGGCTCAAAGAGAGAAGTGGCCCATCTTGTTATGTACTATCATTGCTGATATGCAACCTTTGCTGAGAATTGACTGGTGTAGGCCTATAGCTCATCCATGTCAGACAATCATAGGTGGCCAATGCAGTTTCCAAGGGGCTCCGACAGTTCGATTCTTGGTTGAATTCTCTTCATTCTTCAACTTAACCCTATCCGTACGCCCTGGGATCATTTTGTACCCCCGAGGTAGTATTCTTCACATTTTAGAATACTTCTAGTACGAAGATCTCTTTGAAACTTTAAGTATTTCTCAAAAAATCATTTTGACAGAATGCTATGCAAAGCGTACGCTTTGGATCAACGAGTAAATTTCCTCTTTGGAAAGTGGTGGCACAGAGTTCCCCATGTCGTATGGATACGATAGTAAAACACGACGTACAGATAAGATTAAAGTGCACACATTCAGGAGATGTTGAAGGCGAAAAATTACCTGATCATCTCTCTCTCTCTCTCTCTCTTTCACCATTTCTCTCTCTCTCTCTCTCTCTCTCTCTGTCTCTCTCTCTTGCCTCAATTTTCTTTTACACTCATGCGGTAGATGAAAAATTGAAAGATTAGAAAAATCCCCATCAGTTTATCTACTCCTAACATTGAAACTGAAAAAAGTTCTAACAAAACCAGTAGTTCTTTAAAACTGTAATCTCAACATTCTCTAACAACATGGTTAGAAAAAGCATCCAGCAATATTAAATAACTTTGATTGACCCAGTCTTTGAACAGGTCAAAAAGATTCTCTGAACAAAAAAAGATCTTAAGAGAGTGTGGGTAACTTTCAAATGAAACCATCTTCATAATCAAGAGCATGTAACTGGTAATTCCACACATAACAAGGCACATCATAATATAACATGCACAATGAATGCAGTTTTAATCTTCATTTTCAGTTCTATACACTGAATCACTTTGCTCGACATGAGCTGGCAAAGAATTTTTGTGGCAGGCCTCCTTCTTTCCATAGTGTACGACAACGAGATCTTTCTGGGTAAATTGCAAATTTCACAGTCTACATTCCGAAAGCAAAAAATGAAAGCTATGAACTCGTATTATATTATATGAAATGGAAGTAAAACAGAACTTCTAAACAATGATGTTGCATGTTATTGCTATTTCACTAAAACAAAATTTCTTAATGTCTCCAAATAACAAACACTTGTCTGTTTGTTGAGGAACATTGCTTATTCAAATATTACATCAATGTCTTGTTTAGCTGCTCTGAAGAAATATTGGACAACAACATACATCATGATCTATCTATTGCCTTGTCGAAGATGAATGAACATCAGCGCTTATAATTATGAAATTTAATGTTATTGACCCTCACTTCCACAACACATCAGATATTTCTACCATAACGTAGACACACTCTGTGAAAGTTGAAATCAGGAGAAAACCACCAAAGTCAGTTCCAGAGGCCTTTTGAGTTGAAGTGATAGATAAAAGAAAAGTGATTAAAAAACATTATCTAATATACTCTTTCATCTGTCGCTTTTCTGTATAATTAAAACATGAGACTTTATTAAAGCCCTTCTTTTTATATAGTAAAATATTTTAAAAAATTATTACATTGTTAATGACAACCCTTTAATCTAAAAAATGGTAAAAGTCTTGTATAAAAATTCTTGGTGTTTATTTGTATTATATCTGGCTCAACACACTATTTATAGATTTTCTTAAACACATTAAACATTTGCCAAGAGCTGACTATTTGGATCAGAATCTCCAAACTCTCAAGTGTGGACAAACAACTCAATTTCACTAGTAGACAAATCACTCAATTTCACTAGCTATGCATAACACACAATAAACCCTTATATTTTGCCTTTCACATAGTAACATATATTTTCATTCACCCAAACAGAAAAAAATGCAAAGGAACAGATTGGTCATTATTCAGTCAACAGCTGAAGGCAACAAGCCTTTCAGAATTGGAGAATAGATTAATTTAGAAGAGAATGTACAAAGTTTGACAGCTCTTAGTGGAGAGAAAAAGAGACACCATGAGAAACGTGAGGCATCGTGGTGAAATCAGGCGCTCGTCAAAATAATGAAATCAAAGAAATCGGCTTTTTGTTTTAGGTTGGGCAATTTTAAAATAATTTTCTTATTTTGGTTCAAAACCTTTTATGTCCATTTAAAGACACATTTCTGTGTGGATTTTTACTGAAAACCACTGGTTAAAGGCACAAAATATGTAAATTTTCAGTTGCCAAAGACTCAGGCTATGGAAGTAATTACCAAACGTTGGCAGCCATTTTCTCTCTAATTTTACCCCTGAAACGAGGCAACGCTGACCTCCTGCAATCCCAAATATTTTAATTTCTATTCAACATAGATGGGTATTTTTTTCACCAAAAAGAAGGCAAACGAGCAGGCTTTAAGACGATACCATTAACCCCATATGCCCAAAATTGACGAGCGCCTGATTCCACCACGTCGTGACACAAATGAGACGAATGATCCAGCAGATGACTACAGCTGTAACACCAGTGCCTTCATATAGGCCGCTGCTGCCAAAGCTGCGTAACTCCGCCATTCTTTCTTGAATCCGTCCTCGTAATCGCACATGCCTGAAGAGAGAGAAATTTACGAAAATTGCCTTAAAACTGAAAAAAAACCCCCAACCCAAAGGTACTGAAATCATGACAATAAATTTCAATTTAAAATGAAATAGTAACAGTACAAATAACATGGAGACTTAAATAAGCAAAATTTATCTAAATCCATTCAATACTTTTCAAAGAAATTTCTTGCTAGATCTACTTCAAACTTTCAAAATTTTAAATTTGATCAGATTTTTATAGAAAAGAAATAATAAGATAATACGTTATTGTTCTAGAGGGAAATCTTTCTTGGTTGAACTACAGGACCGTAAAAACACATGTATGAAAATGAGAAAAAAATAAAAAAACAAAATCAAAATGGTTTTTGATCAAAATCATAAAGACTGCTAGTAGGCCTACAGCCACAATAAGAGGAAACCCCTCCCCCACCCCCCACCCCCACCAAACTGACATTATGTTTACAAAAATGAAGAGCAAGTAAAATGAACTTGTAGGGAAAGCTCTGACAATCACATAACAGTAAATAACTAAGACAAATACTTAGTGTTAATGGCAAACAGATGTTTCACATCTGGGTTCACAAAGGATTATAATATTTTAATTTACTTTTTTTACTTTTTACTTTTTCATCCTCTGTTGCCTGTGTAAGAGTCCAGGGGAGATGCAGTTTTCTATGGTAGGCCAACTCTAAAGCTCTTTCGATGGATTAGTACATCAGCAAAATGAACTCACCCAGAATAACCACATATCTCTCGCAACACTTTCTACTCACCCAGGACAACCACATATATTCCACATCAGTTCCTCTACTCACCCAGAATATAACCACATATCTCTCACAACACGTTCTACTCACCCAGGATGACCAGTTACCTCTCACAGCAGTTCTTCTACTAACTCAGATATCTCTCACAACAATTCTCCTACTCACCCAGGATAACCACATATCTCTCACAATAGTTCTCCTACTCACCCAGATATATTTCACACCACTTTCTGCTCACCCAGGATAACCACATAATATCTTTCACAACAGTTCTTCTACTCACCCAGGATAATCACACGTTTCTCACAAGTTCTTCTACTCACCCAGGATAACCACATATCTCTCACAATAGTTCTCCTACTCACCCAGGATAACCAGATATCTTCCACAACAAGTTCTTCTCACCCAGGATAACCACATATCTCTCACAAGTTCTTCTGTTCAGCCAGAATATCTCTCACAATAATTCTCCTACTCACCAGGATAACCAGATACCTCTCAGAGAGGTTTTTCTACTCACCCAGGATAACCACATATCTCCCACAACACTTTCTACTCACCCAGGATAACCACATATCTTTTACAAGTTCCTCTTCTCACCCATATATCTTTTACAACACTTTCTACTCACCCAGGATAAAGGGATAACTTTCATAACAAGTTCAACTCACCCAGGATAACCACAAACATCTCACAAGTTCTTCTACTCACCCAGGATAACCACATTTCTTTCACAAGTTCTTCTACTATTCCAGATATCTTTCACACCACTTTTTACTCACCCAGGATAACCAGATACCTCTCACAGCAGTTCTTCTACTCACCCAGGATAACCAGATACCTCTCACAGCAGTTCTTCTACTCACCCAGGATAACCAGATACCTCTCACAGCAGTTCTTCTACTCACCCAGGATAACCAGATACCTCTCACAGCAGTTCTTCTACTCACCCAGGATAACCAGATACCTCTCACAGCAGTTCTTCTACTCACCCAGGATAACCAGATACCTCTCACAGCAGTTCTTCTACTCACCCAGGATAACCAGATACCTCTCACAGCAGTTCTTCTACTCACCCAGGATAACCACATATCTCACACAAATTCTTCTACTCACCCAGGATAACCAGATAGCTCTCACAACAGTTCCCCTCCACAGACTCCAACACAGCGTCATGTTCCTGATGGAAGGCTTTGATCCCATTCATCTGGGCAAAATCTCTCCGCAGCGGATCGGCGCGCGCCACCCTCTGACCACATCCTATCACTCCATATCTGGGGACATAAAGAGATCAATTTTTATTTAGAGGAATAATAAAAACATTACAAAAAAAAACAACTGTCTTTTTGTATGGATTTGGTTTCTGAGCTAGATTTTTAAAAACATTTGGATCTGGGGACACAAGTACTTCAGTTATTTATAAGAACAGTAAAAAACATTACCCCAAAAAATAATTAGGTCTATCTCTTTTTATATACTTGTTATATTTTGTATCTGGGAACACAAACAGCTAGGCAACGATAATTAGTGTCACTGGGTGGTGGGGGAGGGGGGATATGTAAAACACTCTTCACTTGTCACGTACTTCACATTTGTCTGCCCTTCTTTGTAATTCCGCGCAGCGTAACCAGTAGGTCTTGGATGCTCCACTTGAATGACCGACCCGTCTGGTTTGGTGAAGAAAAGTTTGTCTCGTTTGATCATGGGCCGATGGAAGTTGGACTCTTGTCCTCTCAGGATGTCTTTCCCCAGCTCAATGTGTCTCTCCCACGGCCGCTCAGGCAATATGCTGGACTCTGCCTAAGAACACAGCAGATTTATACACAGTAGGTAAATGACCGAGGGCTCAGTACAGTAATACAGTAATACAGTAATACGGCTGGATCAGGCCGATCGCTTGACTCGGTCGCCTGAAACTGAAACCGAACACATTTGTTTTTTAGGCGACCGAGTCGTGCGATCGGCCTGATCCGCCGATCCCATCCATAATGGTCACCCCGTATAAGGCATTGGAAACTCATTTTTCTGAATCTGAGTTCAAGCCCTTTGGCCAGAGGGCATTGGAATAGAATTTCTTAAAGTATGATTAACATCACTTCTCAAATAAAACATGCATTGAAAATTGTGTTTTTCCATAATGTTGCCTGTAGTCTAGTGTTTACACTACCACCAGACTCAACCAGGGTTGAGCCACAGATCGATCAACATTGTGTACTTGGGAAAGGCATTTTACAAAAATGTTTTTTTTACTTCACCCAGGTGTGAATGGGTACCACCCATAGACAACTAAAGATCTTGTCAGTATGTCAGTACTTTAGCATCTGCAAAATGGTAGCTTACACTGTACTGAATGCTTCCCAGGAAATTGAAATCATTTCAGAATACTATCAGATCTACTGGAATACTGTATATATATATATATATATAGATTGTAAAGCACATGAACTTGCTGTTGAGCGAAAATTTGCACTACATAAATTCTATTTATTATTCATTGTTAGTGATATATCCTATAAAGAAATAACATTCTTGGAAAAACCTGTATATATATTATATAAGAAGTCATTGTTACTTCCAGACAACAAAAGTAATGAAAAAACTTCCGAGAAATAGTCTGTGCTTTCGCCTTTGCATGAAAGAAAAATTTTATCCATGTAAGTCATTGTCTGCAATGTAATTTCCCCCGTATTGCAACCCCCCACCACCCCACCCCACCCCGCCACCAAAACAACATAGAAGCACCAATAATTTTCAATGTTCTGTAAATTATTGACCAACCTGTCTTCTAATTTTGTTGACAGCATTGAGCAACACCTGCTCTCGTGGTGAGAAGATTCTAGTCACGTAGCTGTAGCCTGTTGCATTCTTTATTTTCTCCACCTGAAATGTCAGAGTTCAGTAAGCAAAGAGGAGAATAAAATAACATTTGTAAGCATTAGCTCTATGCAGTTACATCCAAAATTGATGAGATAATGTGATAAAACTTTCTTCTGAACATCTAAAATGTTTCTGGAGATCAATACTAGAAATCACCTTAGGAAGATTCCAAACATCAAACTAACTGCTTCCAACAGCTCACCACAGAGCTGCAGTAGCAGTTAAATTCTTACTAACGATTAAAACAGGACAGTTTGAGTCACCACGCTCTTTACTCAGTAAACATGAGACCTTATCGGATTTATTTAGATTAAAATGAGAGAGAGAAAAAACTGACAAGGGTGAAAAATGAAAGGATCATAGAAACAAAATCAATAGGTTAATGTAAGTCTCCGCTATACGACGCCATTTTGAAAAGTGACGTTCGGCGGAGTCTTACTCTGAGCAGTCTCAACAAAAGTCCCAACTTTTGACTAGATCTATGTCTCCCTTACCTTCGAGCAATAGACACAGACAGCGCCACTTTATCTCCCTTACCTTAGAGCAGTTAAATCTTACACACGAGACATTATCGATAGATTAAAATGAGAGAGAGAAAAAACTGACAGGAGTGGAAAACAAAAGAATGATGGAAAAAATCAATAGGCTAGTGTAAGTCTCTGCTACACACATTTTGAAAAGTGACGAGGCAGGCGTAGGCCCAGAACAACATACTTAGGGAACCTAAACAAATGGGTAACAGGGAAAGATCATGGAAACGTAGTTTTTTTGAGAGCATCCGAGCAAAGGAATGAATGGAAAACCATGATCGCCGATGTCGGTCGCAGATCTGGCACTGGATGATGATGATGACCTTAGAGCAATAGACATAGACAGCGCCACTTTATCTCCCTTACCTTAGAGCAATAGACATAGACAGCGCCACTTTATCTCCCTTACCTTAGAGCAATAGACATAGACAGCGCCACTTTATCTCCCTTACCTTAGAGCAATAGACATAGACAGAGCCACTTGATCTCCCTTACCTTAGAGCAATAGACATAGACAGAGCCACTTGATCTCCCTTACCTTAGAGCAATAGACATAGACAGCGCCACGTTTATCTCCATTACCTTAGAACAATAGACATAGACAGCGCCACGTTTATCTTCCTTACCTTGGAACAATAGACATAGACAGCGCCACGTTTATCTTCCTTACCTTGGAACAATAGACATAGACAGCGCCACTTTATCTTCCTTACCTTAGAGCAATAGACATAGACAGCGCCAGTGTCGTCAGCCGGGGTTGACACGACAACGTCCCCCAGTCTGACGTGTTCCTGGTGGTCTGAGTAGCTGGGGACTGCCCCTCCAACACCCACCATCAGGATGTGCTGCACTTTGTTGAATGTGCCTAAGACAAAACCACGGATAAATGTAGGCTATTAGTTCCATGATCAAAAACATCAGACATTTTGCTTGGGAACATCGTAAGCAGCAACAGAAGCTAGACAATGCTGAGCAATAAAATAATAGAACTGGAAGACACAGATATGACACTAACTCTTCATCTTTGTCAAGCACCTCCCAGCAGTTCTCAGTCCGAATCGCTGTGCCGGTGAGTCGCTGGCAGTGGCTCGGGCGCATTCCTTTACGACGATTTTGATGTCAAATTATTTTTTGGCAATTGCCAAAAACAAGTCTCTTTTACATATGGGATATCATTCCTATGAAGAACTATCAAAAATACATTCACTTGTTTTGATTTAATGACCGCTTTAGTGACATAGATGTCAATTTTAGATTTCATACCACAATAGGGCCCCAGCATAGTGGGTTTATCCCCACAGAGATAAAGAGTTAAAACTTTTTGCATGAAAACAATTTGAATAAATTAAATTACACAAAACCTTTTGGAGTTAAAAAGAATAAAAATTGATTATATGGTAGTCACTGATAATCTTTTCTCACTATGAAACATGACTGTTGTGTGACCTTGAATTTGAAGCCCATTGAGTTTTACTATTGTTCAACTCCCATGTAAAACTTTATCTATCCTTAAATAGTGTGCTGCACGATTCTAAAGATCACTGGTTAGGGTACTTTATACATCATTTCACAGTGTGAGGCATGATTCTAGAGATTGCTAGCTACTTTACACATACTTATTAAGTAAACATGAAATTGATAGATATTTCATACTTCTATTCACAGCATGTAACATGATTCTAAATGGGAATGTGAAATGCTGCAGGCCACTGCGAAGACAAGTGAAAACACATGAGGAACAAAAAAAAACAACAAAAAAAACCCAACAACAAACGAAACAAACAAATATTCACACAATCACCTGTCAGGAGGAAGAGAACAACAACTCACCCAGTAACCTGGTCACGGTGTTCTCCGCAGCGATCATGTCGCCTTCTGCGTCTCCCATTTTGGCAAGTTTTGTGGAGACGATGTTGTGCTTTCCGATTCTGCCGATTGTGTACACCTGAGACTCTCCTGAAACACAAACAAACAGGGCAAAATAGAGAAAGGAATACGACAAAGGAACCTCATTTCTTCATTATTATTTATTGTTCATTAGTCAAACATCTATCAGTCAAACATTTCTTGTGGTTGGTTGGTGGGTACTCTGGTGTGGTTTGCTACTTCTTTTTATCAAATAACAGCTGCTATTCTTATCGCTCCTCTTTCGTTTATTTGTCTGTTAGTCTTTAGCAACACCTCAGATCTTCTGCATTTATGTGACGTTATGTTGCAAGTGCTGTAAAACTTTTAATAAAACTTTTTAAAAAACTAAAAATATTTCTTCCCCAAGTTCGGAGAGAATAAGATTAGCAAATTGTTTAAAAAGTCTACACAGTTAAAACTGCATTGGGTGTTTGAAAAATTATAAAAAGCTATGTAGAGTGTTTTTGCCTTTTTATATTAGCGCCTTAACTGAATAGATCTAGTTGTTAGTGATGAGGTCTCTAGCCAAAAACATTTTTGCCAATGCATTACCACAAAGAGATCACAAAGATATTTATGAGGTAAGTGTTAAACAACCATCATAGTAGATACAGAAAGTTCATCTTGTAGAGTAAGAGGCATGCAAACTTTCCACAGAATTAATTAATGTGAAGGCATCTTTGTCCATCTTTATTCTAACAAATAAATAAAGATGAGCGCACAATAAGACTTGTAACACATAATGAAATAGTCAATAAATAAGTTAATTCAAAGCACTTATTGCTCAGTCAAGAGCATTTTATCTATTTGAAAGGATCTTTAAATGTTGGTGACTACAAAAATAATCCCACACCATTCTTTGTAATAAAGATATGAAGGAGCTATAACATTCCTGAAAAAAACCCTAAAAAATATATAATATATATTTATATACATACATATACATTTACTAATCATCTAGACAGTTCACAAGCCCCCATAGAGCTAAAAGCTAAAAAAAAAAAAAAATTGAAGACAGAGATAATTAGATCTAGTAATCTTGATACAAAAAAAGGGGGAAGAATTAGGACAAAAAGATAAAAATACAGTTGTGACAACAAAGTTACAAAATCAATTCTGAGAAATTCAGTCAGACAAGAACGGAAGGAAAACTAACACATGCCACAACCATTAACAAGAGAAGTAAAACATCCTACATTTTTGGGAAAGTGGAAACATAAAACAAGGCCTCCTTCTTATGAATCAAAATCAGTCAGAGCAATACAAAGAGGCCCCACAAACAGAAACCCAGATCATTGCCATTTTTCTAACACTAGAGTTTTCAACACAGTAAAAAAATGCATATCTGAGAATAATTATCATGAATTTGCAATGGGAAAGCTACACATCGACTACTGTTAAGTGTAAGACTCCATTATACGCCACTTTGGAGAGGCTTCCAATTCACTTGTCACACGGTGAAGTCGTCACATACCTCCAGTGATCTCGTCACATAAAACTTGTTAAAAACGTGCGGTGAGTTCAACGTGAATTGGCAAGCAAACCCACACATGTCAACCTTTAATTAAAAATATTTTAAAAATACAAAACCAGAGTTTATTAAATCAAAATCCACACATGACAGCCTTTCTGTTCCAACATTTTAAAGGGAAAACGGACACATTTTTGGGAGCAATCTATAAAACCTGTTAAAAAATTTGTACAGTGGAAATATCTTGCCTACCAACGCTGAACATTGCTCACACCAGGAATTAGGTGGTGTGACGAATTCACTGTTATTTAGATACGTTTTTTCCGGTGAACTCACCACACATTTTTCAGCTGTGTCGACTTCACCATGTGATGAGTTTAAAAACTGTTATTTGGATACTTTTTTTCCCTTTGGAAAGTGACAAATGGCAGAGTCTGACACTTTTTTTAAAGAAGTTTTTACGGCGCTCGCAACTGCATAAGGTCATACGAGCGCCAAGGGGTGGTTGTAAACAGAGAAGTTCACACAGGGAACCAGGCTTACTCTGCTTACCTCTCCAGCTTCACCAGCACAAAGTCTGCTTCGACTATCAAGGCACCCCGGAAACAGCGGGTCACAAGAGAGTTACAAACATACAAAAGAAGTAGAGGAAAATGGCGAGAGTAAAGTTTAGGAAAGAAAAAGCAGTAGTTCCCCGTATGCAGTTCAGGCACAGTTATGAGCATGGCATTGATGAAACAGCCCATTAAAATTCTACAGAGCATAAGAACATGTCAATGTTCCCCCTTTGGGAATGGCCTAAAGACAACTTCAGTCGGTAGCACTGCCCCGGGGATAGTCTGACACAGAGCAGTCAAAATGTAATATATGAAAGTCCACACAAACATGATAAAAGAATGATGTTATAATGTAAACACTAAGAACCCTAAACACTGTACAAGAGAGATATCAAACAAGTCAACAGAAAATCAGAATAAAAAAGTTTCCGAAAGAGACCAAAAAACATGGTGCATAGCAACATCAACTCAAAGAAAAACATGTACTACCAGTGTACAGAAATACTCAAAATTCAGTTAGATCTAACTATAAAAAGAACAGCAAGATGAAAAGCTGCAAGTCTCTCGAGAAATTAACAGATATTTTGTGTTATGACATGACACAGCGAATGACACAATAAAACTTTTAAACATCTCTATATATCAATATGTACATCTATATATTTGTACATATATATACATCACTTCTCTCAACTTCCCTTTCTTGTTGCTCTAAGAGTGTTGGCTAATTAATGGCTTCCAAACAGACAAAACATCCAATTGACTGGCATTTAATTTTCATGTATATATGGCATTTAATTTTCATGTATATATATATATATATATATATATATATATATATACATATATACACAGTCAAACCTGCCCTGACTGCCACCTCTATAAGACGGTCACCTGTACAGACGGCCACTTTCCATTTCCCCCCCTTGCGTTTTTTCTATATAATTTAACTGTGTAAAACGGGCACCTGTCCAACGCGGCCGCGGCCACCATATTTTAACACACAACCCCTATCACGCAAAGCAATACCACCTGTCTTAGACGGCCACCTTAGTGACTTCATTACGTTTTGTCATAAATTGTACATTGGCCCCTGGCGTTGTTGGCGAGCCGTCATAATTCAATCACCTGTCGATGTTACTTTTTCGGTAGTCCCTCCAACCGATCATGTTGCGTAGGCCCCTCCCACTGTTGACCAATAGGTACCAATTTTCAGCTGCTGGTGAGGTAAGCGTGTGATCCCTCATAAACCATAGCCCCTCCCATAACTCATACACAAATCGTAAGTGAGATGAGTGGTCACTGTTTACCCAGTCTGTAACAAAATAACAAAGGACGTCAACATGAACTTGTGACAGAAGCGTCGCTCGTTTTCCGAGTGGTGGCGACCCATGTGTTTGTTTTAACATGGCACTCGGTCTTATCGTCTGATACATTTCGTTTTATTGTCACCCTTGAGCAAAATCAGCAACAAAATAAAATTAACAAACGAAATACAAACCAATTACAACAACAAACACAACAACAACAAAAACATCAACAATGCGGCTACTTTCGATTGGGACCTCAGATGGGAATAGTTTGTTTTCTTCCTCTTGATCAGTCCTGCCTAAGACGGCCACCTGTCTTATACGGCCATTTTTCTCCTTGACAATGGGTGACCGTCTTACACAGGTTTGACTGTATATATATATATATATATATGAGTGAGGACTCTCAATACCAATATTGTGGAAATATGATACAGGGGATAACTTGGGATCTATTTGTGGAACTAAACCTTATCCGTATCCAACTAAAACCAGCACCAATATATGTATCAGGCACTCGTCAAATTTTGGGCATATTGAGTTATTGGTATAGTTGTAAAGCATGTTCATTTCTCTTGCTTTTGATAGTAAAGAAAACCCATCCATCTATCTTAAAAACAGAAGTCAAGATGTTTGTGATTGAAGGATGTGGGGGTTGCCTGGACTGGTGTTAGAGGTAAAATTAGCCAGAAAATGGCTGCCAAAGTTTGGCGACTTCCAAAGCTTGAGTGTGCTCTTGATCAAAAGGTGTCAGTAAAACCCAAGAATAAATGTGTTTTTAGGTAGAAACAATAGGTGCTAAATCCCCCCCCCCCAAAAAAAAAGAACGATAATAAAATTTTTTTAAAAATCAATAAAAATTGTCAAACATGTGGACAAATTTTGATTTCTTCGATTTCATTATATTGACTAGTGCCTGATTTCACCACAATGGCACATGTACATTATATCATAATACTCTGCACAATCAAGAAACACTGAGAAGAAACAAGCAACCGAGAAAGGATAAAAATATGGCATGCAAAACTTTGACTTCGATTTGACATCATGGCTAGAGTAGTACAGATCGACAAACACCATATGAAGAAGATTTTATTACGATATTACAACAGCAGAACCTGATGCCATACCTATAGCACTATGACTGCCGCTCGCTGCGAGAGTGGAGAGAAATGTTAGTATAAAAAACAGGGAACACAAACAGCATAATATACTTTGTTATGTGAGAAGGAAAGCACAGTCAATCCCGATCCCCCTCCCCCCCCCACACACACAAACCCCACCTTACACATGATACACACAGCAAAACACACACAGACACAAACAGACATACATACACTGAAGGCAAAACCTAACAAACATCACTAGTTTATAATCTACACTCACACATGCAAGCGAAATGACTATCTTGATTTCAATGACACTCGCAAATTTCATGAACACTGAGGAACTGACCTTTATATATATACAATTTCAACAAACTTATGTTCGAACCTAAAATACAAAGACAAAAGGCTTGTAAACTACGCTTTCCACATTTTGTGAACAAAAGAAGAAAAGGCTTTGCTTGGTATATTTTTAGTTCCTTGAAACTAGTAAAAAAAGTCCCATTTTTTTAATGCTAATTTTTTTGGGGGGGGGGCAAGAGTTATTTCTTTCTCAGTAGCATTTGATATGACCCAGGAAAACAAATCATGTTTAGATTTGAGGTTATTCACTTGCTTTGTTCCCAACTGTTAACAATTAAGGTGAATTTGGTCAGAAGTTGCTTCACCATTATGTTGAGAGTGCACGAATTCGGAGGCTTTGCAAGATCACCTATAATACAAGATTATTACAGGCTTGAACAGATTTCATACAAAACTTTACACTTTTCATTCATTACTGTGTTGCTGTCTTTCTGCTAGAACCTTGTATTCCTCTCAGCCCAGGTTGGCCCGGAAAGGCAGAATTGAAGCAGTCACCTTCTACCAAATGAACTAGGCCTAATTTGTGTTGATGGCACTTAAAACATCAAAAATTTACCATAAAATTCTGATGAATAGGATAAAGAAAAAAGCACAATGATGTAACAGTGGGTGGTTGGTGGGTGCTTTCTGGTGTAGTCTGCTCTTTCCTTCCAATCAAACATCTACCGTCTCTATCTCTGCTCCTTCTTTTCTTTGAATGTTACTCTCTAGCAACACTTCTAATCATCAACACTTATATGATCCGATTGTTTCGCATGTGCCATAAAACTCTCACAAAACTAAGAGGACGTAATCTCACCTTCGGTTTTGAACTTGACGTAAGTTTTCTTGTCCTCTATCATGGCATCCACGGCCAGTTTCTCGTGGTACAGAGTTGTGATGACCGCGATGCTTGGCTGTTCTCGCCCTGTCAGGGTCGGCAACTCCTGCACCAGGATTACCTCTGGAAAAATGAGAGTTTAACATTCCACGTAAATAGTGTACAGGCGGTATTACAGAGATAGTAAAGCACGCATAGAACTTGCTGTTGAGCGTGAATTTGTGCTATACAAATACATAGGATAAATTATCATCATTATTACTCATTCGGTTAGAACTGACAGTTTTGAAACAAAATTTTGCCTTTGGCTGATCGTAGACTGGTTTGCTATTACACATGCAATGATCAAACTCAAGGCAGTTCAGATTACATGAGCTTGATTACTTGATTACTTCATCCTGGGAACAACATCATAGCACTCCGGGCATTGCCATACGTGCTCCGCTCCCCGCTCCAATATCCACTTCACAGTCCACCTGTTGATCGTTCCAGTGTTCATTTGGTTAATATCCCGTCGTTCCATCCCCTGTACCGTGCTGGTGCTGCCACTTCCTCTGAAGACACCCAGTTCCTCAAGTCGTAAGACTAGCGCATAGTTATGCTCAATCTCATCTTCAAGTGTGGTGGCATACACACACATACACAGACACACACAGACACACACACACACACACACAATCACACGAAGGAGACTCTAAAGAGGAGATAACAAACCATGTTCAGACATTTCCTCCTTGGTCTGCATGCGCATCCAGATGCCTTTTTCCACTTCCTGGATCAACCCTTTCTTCTCCAGATCCTTCAGCATGACCACCGCCGTGATGTTGTCCGTGGCCTTCATCTTGCAGCTCCTGAGAGGAAAAGAACGAGAGTGAGGCCACCTGGAAATCTCAATACTGCAATCATTTCATCAGTGTTAAAGAATTATTGTCTTTGAACTTTATGAACAGAAATGACAAAAAAGCAGTAGAGTGACAAAAAATGCACAGAGTCAAATTCTTTCAATGGGCATGAGCAAAATTCATCTTAAATTTCTTCACAGAGTGTCAATAAAAGAGCAGCTAAAGTCCCCCAACGAGCCTCAACAAAATTAATCTAACTTCGTCCATTGAGCATCAGCAAAGTTCATTAAAAACTTTTCAATTGAGCATCAATAAAACTTCATGTCAAGATAAATTATGCCCCTTCTCCAAGAGAATTTTATTTTTTCATTAAAAAAAAAATTAGATACTGATGTTGTCAAGATAAAAAATCTTGACTTTTTTTCTGGAAAGAAGGAGCAAATCACACCAGAGCACCCGCCCAACCATCAACTCAAGAAATACGATCTAAAAACAAACCAGAAACTAGTGGTGAATACACTGCTGAGCTTCATGAGCAGGTAACTCAACTCTATCGGTAAATCAAATCCTACTGCTAACTAGACTCTTCATCGATTAATCAAATTTTAGCAGTTGCTCAAATCTTATCGGTAAATCATGCCTAACTCGTGCTTACCGGAAGCTTAATTTTTATTGGTAACTCAATTCTAATTAGTCAATCAAATCTTATTGGTAATTCAAGTCTCACTGGTTACGCAAATCTTATTGGTAGATCAAATCTTATCCATACATCAAATTTTATTGGTAAATGAAGTTCTACTGGTTATTCAGATCTTATTTATAAATCAAATCTTGCTGCGATATCAAATCGTAGCCTACTGGCAGATGAAGTCTAACTGGTAGACCAAATCTTACTTGAACAAGTCTTACTGGAAGATCAAATGTTATTGGGAGATCAAATCGTACTTGAACAAGTCTTACTGGTAGATCAAATCTTATTGGGAGATTAAATCTCACTAGCTGGGACATCAAGTCTAACCGGAAGGCCAAGTCTTACTTGAACAAATTGTTGGTGCTGAGACTGTTGGGATAAGCATCCTCCAGGACTTGAAGCATCCGCTGTTTCTTGGCCAGCCACAGAAGTGACAACTTGATCTTATTCCGTTTTGCCTCTCGCTTAAAATCCTTCTCATCTGGAAAGTAAAATTGTGAAGAAAAATTTGACAAATGCAGTACGCTAACTCTTTGAGGACACCACAGACACACATGTCCGATTAGCAGCAGAGAAAAAGCAACATTCCGCCACATTTTGAACCATCATACACAAATCAGAAAAATAAGTTTACATATCGCATAGTATGCAAACTGTTTCAAGCCTTTTAAAGTTTCAGATAAAGAAAACAAAAGAGAAAAATCTGTTTGAAAAGTGAAGCTATCCCTAAAACGGAACACCTTCTTGTATTGTCGCATGACCAGAATGCATGTCTTCAATGAGATATTAAGAAACGCCAAGATGCTGTTGTGCCTGAGGTAAGCAAAACAACATACAAATGTAACATATATTTGATGCGGACAAACTCTCTGACTACTCAGGTATTTAGGTAATCTAAATAAAATGGCCATATCAAAAGCAAAAAGGAATTATACATAAAAGCATTAAAACATATATAACATTAGACAGGGCATTAGAGATGGAACCTAAAAAAAAGGGATGAGAATAACGGTACTTAATCGGAGCATAGAATTTCATCCTCACACTAATCTTGAGATTCTGCCTTGGAGGTGAATAGAAGGCTAAAACTTGAAATCGATCGATCTCCTGCTCCAGGCTAAAAGTCAGCAAATAGTGAAAGTAGAACAGAAACGTGAACAAGTCACTTTTTGCAATCCATGCAAGGAGATGACAGCCAAAAACAGACACATCAAATTTGTACATTTTAAACTGATGCCACGTTTCAAATGCTGAAGTACGAAAGAGAATCACCAACGCAGTGGGGCAATATGAATATCTACTGACCACAGTGAAGAGACGAAAACTAAAATGGTATGGGCATGTCACAAGATCCACAGGACTTGCCAAAACAATCCTGCAAAGGAACCGTACAAGGAAAGAGAAAGAGAGGAAGGCAGAGAAGGAGATGGGAGGACAACATTACAGAGTGTACAGGAAAGACGATGGGTGACAATCTGAGGAGAGCAGAGGAAAAAAATACATGGCGAGAGCTGGTTTTCCAATGCAGTGGTGTCCCAACGGTTGCCCCAACCACGGGATAGAAGAAGAAGAAGAAGAAGAATTTCTTTAAATTGTACATACATGTCTTTTATCATTTCATACTATAAAGTATACAAATCCAACCTACAAATTTCATGTATCTATCAGTGGCAATAAGGCTAATATCAGAGAATCAACTCATTTAGTTGGCACATCTCGCAAAAAAAGGAATTAACGAAATTACACTGGAGTTTTTGTTTTTTTCTTTACAGTAAAACTAGTAAATGCATCAAGCTCTGGCAAAGTCATTAAGTTTGGAAGAGAAAGGCAAAAGATCAAGTGACAAGCCTTTTACTAGGGTGTCTGAAAAGTGTCTGGTTTGCTGAAATTCAAATGCCAATTTCCACTTTCAAAAATTCATTCCGCTCATAGTCACGTATCAAATTCAACAAACAGGCTTACATTTTTGTAAAAACACTCCCATGATCATACATGCGTTCACAAAACTCTTACACAAAACAGCACATGCACACTACGTAAGGTACTACAAGTTTCACATTTCAAACATGCCTACACATCTACCTATCCACCAGCATATCAACAGCATTTAGCTCAGAGAAGTATTAACTTGAGAACAAAATAATCTGAGATTGTTTTCTTGCACACAGAGCGATTGAACTCTTTTTTTCTACAGCTTTTCTATGATTGAACATCTCCCTCACTCTCAACGGTGCACTACTTTCAACAAAAATCTCAAGGTACTCCACTCTAAAGTTAGCAATACACGACTGAGCGTTTAACACTTTGCCATCATATTTGGGGGGAAATCCAAAGAAAGTGGGTGGTAAACATTGGCGAGATGAGACGGCAAAAAAATCCAAAGAAAGTGGGTGGTAAACATTGGCAAGATGAGACGGCAAAGTGTTAATTAATGGAGTCAGCCTAGTGTATTCAATGACTGGAATTATATTTTGTCAAGATTTTCTGTCTTCTCTCTCTGTCCAGCTGCAGGAGACAACTATTGGAGAGATTGTGAGAAATACTGCGAGTGTCTAACACTTTCCAAGTCCTTAAGAATTCCTAAAGAGGATTAGAAAATGTCTGATGAAATATTCAGGAATCTTCCACACACACGCAGACATCATTTAGGAATACAAAGCTTAATGCTATTTTCTGTAAAGGATATACACATATCAAGCCCTACTATTTTCTAGATTACCACAAAAGATGCAGTCCAAGAAATGATCCACTGAACATGAAAGACATAACTTTGGCAAACCCTTAAAATGAACTAAACCCAAAACACAGAATTTTCCAGAAGAGAGAAAAAAAACTGTTTCATCCTTCTAACGATTATTGTACCTTTTTTATATTATGCATTTTCACTTGCTTTATTCATCATTTTAAAAAAACCCCCAATAAAATAGAATTTGAATTTTGACGAAGTATTTCTTCACAACATGCAACAGATACCAAAGTTTGAACCCCCCCCCCCCCCCCCCCCCCCAAAAAGTAAAAGACTAAAATAAATTAGGGCTTAGTTTATTTTTACAGCCGGCCTACGATAAACTCTAAAGATTATAGACAGTTCTGATTGCTCATTAACTAAGCTGTGCATTAATATTGACCGTGTAAACATTTTAGAGACTTTTTAAAATGTTAGCAAAACGTGAAGAAGGACTGAACAAAAAATGACGCAAAAGACTTTTGACAGCACTGACATATGTCAGACAGAATGAGTTACTTCTCGGATTCAAGCCCCTTAGGAAATAGATACATCACGCTTATAGTTGAAATTTTAAAAATATATAAGTATGAAATAATAAAAGGCATGATACATTAAAAGAATATGGTATCAATAGAGAACCTACAAAATTAACTCTAGAGTCAATTTTTAGCCAATATATCGATTTGTGGATTACGAGAAGTTACTCATTTTGTCAGCACACCTCACATATATACAAGGCTTCTCATCAAGATAAACTATGTGTGCAAACAACACTGACCTGAACAAAGATGAGACAACAACGAAGTGAAAAACAGTTTCTCAGAGAGAGAGAGAGAGAGAGAGAGAGAGAGAGAGAGAGAGAGAGAGAGAGAGAGAGAGAGAGAGAGAGAGAGAGAGAGGGAGGGGGGGAGGGAGAGAGAGAGAGAGAGAGAGAGAGAGAGAGAGGGGGAGAGGGAGGGGGGAGAGAGAGAGATAGAGAGAGGGAGAGGGAGAGTGGGAGAGAGAGAGAAAGGGAGAGGGAGAAAGAGAGAGTGGGAGAGAGAGAGAGAGGGAGAGGGAGAGTGAGGGAGAGAGAGAGGGAGAGGGAGAGAGAGAGAGGGAGAGGGGGGGAGAGAGAGAGAGAGAGAGAGGGAGGGAGAGAGAGAGAGAGAGTATTGAACTGCTTAACTAACATTCAGGATGGTGCATTCACTAGAAAAGTAGTAAGAGGTAAAAAAAGTTGTCGCTAACATGGATTACTTATACATGTAATGATATATCATCAGCAAGTTTGTAAAATGTGCTAAGCCCAGAAAACCAAATTATTTTACAAGAGAGAAAAAAACCCCTGTTTTATTCCTTTAACAATTGTAACTTTGTAACTTTTATTTCCCAATGCTTTTTTCAGCATTTAGAGTTTGAATTTTGACAAAATATTTAAGCACATGCAACCAGCACAACAGATTACAAAATTGCAATAAATTTAAACAAATTAAAATTCTGGGCTTAGAAAATTTTAAAGGCTGGCTGACGCTACATAAACATAAATAATTATATGTGAGGCATCGTGGTGAAATCAGGCGCACGTCAAAACAATGAAATCCAAGAAATCAGCGTTTTTCGGCCAGTTTGGAATTTTTTTCCGAATTTTTTTTTTTTGGCACAAAACCTTGTATGTCCATTCAAAAATACTTTTATTATTTATTTTAAGGAAAAACGTTGATTAAAGGCACAAAAATGTAAATTTGAATTTTCCAAGGAGTTTTAAGCTATGAAAGTCACCAAACTTTGGCTGCCATTTTCTCGCTAATTTTACTTCTTATACGGGGCGATCCCACCTCCTTCAATCTCAGGTATCTCGACTTCTATTCAAGATAAATGGACATTTTTTTCATTGAAAGCGAGGCAAACTAAAAAGCTTTAAGATGATACCAATAACTCCATATGCCCAAAAATTGACGAGCGCCTGATTCCACTGCGTTGTGACACATATGTTCGGCTGTAGCTGCATTGTGACAGCTCTGTAGAAAAATACAAAACATTTTCAAAAAGATTCTGATTTCCACTGGAAGTTGACATGCAGGCAACTCCGACTCCCAGTCAGGTTGGCGCAGACACAGATTATGAACACTACAGCTCCACTCGCTCAGTTGATGCACAAAATCTATGAAACAACTCTTGTGTTTTCGATAAAAAAAATTTTTTTTTCAAATAAAGGTGTTTTTATGCCCCCATCGACTCAGTTAAGATCACTTGACGAGGTAAGCTTCCGACCCTGCCTGCCTGTCAGGAGCAGCCATGGCAGAGATCGAGGGATACAACATCCTTGAAGAAAGACTGAGATACTCTCTATTAAAAATTTGTCTCACTCAGTAATCGAACTCACGTCTTCTTCGTGGCACAGCAAAGAACCTAACCACAGTTCATGTGTGATACAAACAATAACAACAAAAACAACCACAAAAACAACAACAACAACAAAAATGTGCACCTTAATTTTAACACGGACAGTGCATCTACTAGCTAACATTGACATTACTACTTTTATGTTGACAAATTCATAGTTTTGCTTAATGACATTTAGATTGACATGCTATTCTGCGCATAACGAGTACTTCAATGGAATATTCATGGTCGAACATTTACATACATGAAATCATCAACAAGTTTGAGCGTGCAGATTTTACAGAAACAAAAAATTCTATCTACATATATACACAAGAGAATGCTTCGATGAGCATGCCTTTGCTTACCCTGCTCTTCCTCATTCTCATCTGATCAAAAAAAAAAATTAAAAAATTTTAATGACAAAAGTTTTTGATACATGCATTTCCTTTTCCAGAAAAATCACTGACAGAGTACTTGCGATAATGAGTGAAGATACTCATATTGTCATTATTGATATTATTATTATTGTTGTTATTATTGTTGTTATTATTATTATTTTATTATTATCATTATTATCATTCTTATTTTATCATTATTATTAATGATATCATTACTTTTTTGTGTGTTTTTATTATCATTTCTTTTGTCACTGTCATCAACATTATTGTCTTTATCATAAATTTATTATTATCAAAGAGAGGAGCAGAGGCAGAACTGACCCAATATCTCGGCAAACTCCCACTGGCCCTTGCTGTCTCGGCACGTCGCCACCGCCATGCTGTTCACCTTGAACTGTCGGTTAGGGGGGACAGTCCAGCTGAGGAACGTGGCCTGACCGTACTTAGCTCCCCTGCCGACTTCTACGTGGTTGTTGGCCCATGACAACCAGAAGTAGCGAAATTCTACGAGACAGAAGGAAGGTGAATGGTCAGGCACACTTTTACAGTACAATGCAGGGTTAGTAAATGCTGAACTTTCATACAAAAGTACTGATTTAAAGAAACTTTATTTCTGATACGACACAACGGTAAAAAAGAAGAAACAATAATCTAAATTTCAAACATATTCAAGTCTTTACGACGGCACATTTCTTTATGTCATACAGAAAAGACCACGAATTTGTCTAAAATCTGCGTGATCACCTCATTTTCTTCAGTTCAGCTGTGTTTTTTAACACTTTGCCACCTCATCTCGCCAATTGGCTATGATTTTGTTTACCACCCAGTTTCTTTGGATTTTCCCCAAAATATGACGGCAAAGTGATAAAGAGGATGCTCAAATAGAAGGAATAAAAAATCAAGAATCTTATTTTCATTCAGTTTACCCCTGCATTCGGATTTATCATGTTCACTTTAAGCAGAATCCACTGTACATACAGCGCAGCCTCTCTATAACACCCTTCGATATAACCACTTCCTCTGAATAGCGACCTGATTCCCAGGTCCCGATTTTTTCTTCATATATCATTAGCAATTTTTCGTTGCCTCTCTGTAATGACAACTCTAAATAACGACATTCTTTTCTGGTCCCGACGAAGTCGTTATAAAGAGGCTGCACTGTACATTAAAAAAAAATTAATTAATGTTCACTTCTGCCTGACCTTCATCACTGAGCAAGTTGACAGTCTTTGCCTCCGACTTGACCGGACCCAAGGACCCGTCTCTGATAAACGACTTATTGTTCTCCTCCGCACCCAGGGAGATCTCGTAGGTTTTCCTCTCCACGTCGCCATAAATAGCACAAAGAGCGATGTTCGCCTCACACTTGGCCTTGATCTTGAAGGTCAGGAATGTTTTGTTGTCCACTACGACCTCCGGCACAAACCGATAGACGTAGTTGTCAGGGGTGAAAACTGACACAAAACTCTCTGTGAAAACATGGAAGAAAAAGACTCAAAACATGTCAAGAACGAATGTGATGGAAAAAGACTTAAAACATGTCATAAAAAACATAATGGGAAAAGACTCAGACCCAATCACAATAACTTTATCTGCTTTAAAAGTACTTTATATGACCTTCCTTAAAATTTTTTGAAAGCATCTCATTCTTAAAAATGATTCTACAAGTCTGTCAAGTAACGAGAGTTTTTAATTAAGAGCGACCGAGGAGTACATGCACCTCAGGAGGGAGCTGAGATTCTAATGCTCCACTTTCACAATCAACTGTCCGTCATTACTGATGTCATTCTGTGTGTTTGGTCAAAGGCAGGTCTCCGACATTCTAATTTTGGCCATGGCACTCTTATGTTCATAATATGATGTGTATTGTCGTCAATAGTGCTGTGCTAGTTTGAATGTCTGCTTATGTGTTAGCCTTAATCTAGTGAGCGTATGTATGCACATACATGCACATATGCATTTTGTGTTAAGATGGAGGTATTATGAAATGCTTTGAGCAGTAATGTAAGGAAGAGGACACTGTAGGAATTATCCGCAGTATTATTGTAATCATAATTATTCTAATTCTAATTGATATAATTATCGTTATTATTATCATTACTACTACTACTACTACTATCATTATCATTTTCATCATAATTATCATTATGTTGTCACAGAGTTTTTATATGAAACTGAGGACCATCACAACAGACATGTTTACTTCAGCACTTATATATGACCTATTTGTGTTGCAAGTGCCATAAAACTGGTACTAAAACTAAAAAAAACTAGCTTACTGATGGGAGGCAGATCCTCCTCGCCCTCGTCCAGTTCCTCCACCTCCAGCTCCAGACGTTTGACCAGGCTGTAGCCTTGTAGCAGGACTAGGGCGCGCTTGATGAACCCTACGTATTCTGTGGGACCGGAACACACATGTCATTTTATTTACTTTAAGCACAAAGGGGCTATCCCGAAAAATGCTGTTTTGAGAAAATCGAAGGTAAAGTTTTTGCCCCTTGTTCAGTTTCTTTAAAAGACAAGGAGAGTTTTCTCTATAACCAAACAAATATATACACACCAATGAAACCAGACAATGAGAAAAGTCTGCAAGATTTGACTTGACATTAGTGACTAGTGTGTCTTTGATCTGTGCGACTGGACACTGTACAAAGAAAAAATCTAACTACATCTCAAGCTGAACTTTCTCAGTATATTCTCGACTCAGTCATTAAAAAAAAAATTACATCTTCCTAATAGCATTGCCCAACACTTTTCACAAAAACTGAAATTGCAATAACCTTTAAAATTATGAAACAGAACAGGGAGAGAGCTAATAATAAAGTAAGCACAGATGCCTCAACCAAACAAGACAGAATATGTAGCAAAATAAGTCAACCAGCATTAACACAAGGACCAGTCCAAAGACTAAGGTCTCATTGAATCAGAACAGAAACCGTACTTGAAAATAATATCTTTTATGCCTCCATCGACACAATTTTAGATCAATTCACTGATTCAGCCCGCACATCCACTCACAGCGGCCGACTGTCTCCTGTGTTTTGATGCAGAGTCGCTCAGAGCGGATCTTGTATTGCTCCTTTTCTTCACATCACTTTTCTCTCTTATTTTTTCCTTATATCACTTACATTTCAACCCGTTTCTCTGGTGTCATTGAATAGTATTTTTTATTCTGAACTTCTATGTGCCACACATAGGGGTTTTTACAAGATTTAGATATTTCTTTATCAACTTTTTGTGAGACCACCCATGAGGTCACGGAGCGGTCACAAATTATTTGAGTTTGAAGTCAAAATTATCTGCGGGATGAATCAGTTAAGAGGCTGACTTCTTGAACCCTGTCTGTCATCCTGAGCTGAGACGTACACAGTGCCCTCACAACCAGATGAAAGGTAGGCCCCTACTCAAGAAAATCTTCCCCACACTGGAATCATGTCTTATGCATGCGGCAGTGAAGCCCTTAACCCCTAAACAACAGATCCCAGTGCAATTGCCTCTATAAAGGAGCACTAAAGGAGTAATTTAAAGGGAAAAGGAGAATAGAAAACAAAAATGACAATGTAAGAAAAGCTTCTTGGACTGACTTCTGGGCAAAGACTTTGGACTGATCAGCTCGGAGAAATAGTCGGTGAACGTTTTCTTCTTGGTCACTCCGTCAGCCTGTCCCCGGAACCAGAACCTGAGAGTCCAGCGATCCTGTCGGAAAAATAACAATAACAATAATAATAATGATGATGATAATAATAACAACAACAACTACAACAACAATAATAATAATAATAATAACAATAATGTAAATAATATCAATCATACTACTACTATTACTACTATTAATGACAATAATAATGGTGGTGATGATGATGATGATGATGATGATGATGATGATGATGATGATGATGATGACAATAATGATAAGAGACTAGCTGGGCATATTCCTCAATCATGGTTAAAAACCCCCCAAAAATATTCCAAGAGGAAAAATAATTATATGTTTTTATATTTTCAAAAAATAATTTTATATATACACAGTGGAAGTTGCTCTAATGACCACATGTCTAGGACAATCACTTGTATTGTACAAATGACCATTTTCCACTCAAACTTGCATTATTCTTATTATATTACATCATGAATAATGGCACTGTCCAAAATAGACCACCTGTCTATTTATTGTTTTTGTAAGTGTTTTACGGCGTTCACAACTGCATAAGGTCATATGAGCGCGCAGGACACATTAAACTTTTTCAGTTGGAAGGAAATTTTGAATTTTGTCCGGGTGGCGGCCGAAGCCTACTCTTATAGATTTTAGACCACCAAAGGATCTTTAACTTGCGCAACTTGCACACGGGCCCTCCGAGATTTTTCGCCCTTTTCCGAGAAGGCTAGATGTAGATCTTTCCTACCAGAAGATCAGGGGAGGTGGCTGAAAGACAGCAGTAAGAAGAAGCCAAGGAGTAGCTGTAGAAAGGCTGTAGAAAGAATCAGGAGCCTAGCGGAGGGGGGCAAAGGAGATGAGGGAGTGGGGGTAGAAAGAGGAGACGAAAGCAGACGGCAGAACATTGCTAGCGAGCAGGAAAGGAGGTGAAAGGAAACAAATTTAGAGAAGAAAATTTTTCGGTCACTACCCGGATTCGAACCCGGGACCTTTGAATGAGAGGCCAACACCTTAACCTCTAGGCTACGAGAGCCCCCGACCACCTGTCTAAGACAATCACTGTTCTCGTGGCCAGCCGCTGTTAGTCTTACCTTGACAGCTGCGTTGTTCTGGTCTGAGTTGATGAGGTACGCCATGAACTCCACACGGCCTTCTGGGGGGTCCACAGATACTAGGGCTGGGGGGGAGGAAGGACACAAGGGGTTATATGGGATCTATTATGGGACAAACACCAAAACTGTCATGGGACAAACATCAAAACTGTTATGTGACAAACATCAAAACTGTTATGGGACAAACATCAAAACTGTTATGTGACAAACATCAAAACTGTTATGGGACAAACATCAAAACTGTTATGGGACAAACATCAAAACTGTTATGGGACAAACATCAAAACTGTTAATGGACAAACCTCAAAACTGCTATGAGACAAATACCTAAGGGCGTTTTGGGGGTAAACACTATGGGGCATTATAGGACAAATTTTAATATCATGGGAACAAATATTGACAAATATATTGAGGACGTCGTGCGACAAAGATCTAAACTGTTATGGGACAAACACCTAAGGGTATTGCGGAGTAAATATGGGGCATCAATATATGACAAATTTTCATACCATGGGAACAAAGATTGACACATATTTAGGACGTTATGGGACAAACATCGAGGTGGGGGGTTATGGAACCCCCCCCCCCCCCCCCCCCAAAAAAAAACAACTGATGGGACAAACATCACAACTGTTATGGGATAAATTGTATGTCAGAGCATGTCAAATCAAGTGGTAATATATAGGAAAATACCATGAGGCATTATGAGACAAATATCACAGGAACAAACATAAGGGGCCTTTATGGGAGAAACATTGAGGGTGGTATGGGACAAAAGTCACAGAACATTATAATAATAAATAATAGATAATAATAGATAGCATTTGTATAGCGCATATCCCCGCTCAACAGCAGGCTCTATGCGCTTTACACTATATTATTACCCCAGCAGACCATAGAACACTCCGAAACATTCTCAGCTTCCCGAGAAGCATATATGTGTATGTGACAATATTATATTGAAGGGTGTTATAGGACTGATTATATTGAGGGATGTAATGACATGAGCATAAGAAGGATTCTCTCTCACTCTCTCTCTCTCTCTCTCTCTCACACACACACACACACACACACACACACACACACACACACACACATACAGACACGCACACACACACACACACACACACACACAACATCCTCCACCCACCATCCGCCTGTTTGTTGACCAGAATGCCCTTGTAAGGACCCCCGGCGATGTGATGGACGAGTTTGAAGTTTATGTCTTTCTTCCTCATTCTCTCCATCCTCATCATCGAGCTGCCGTTCTTCTTCATGGCAGTCAGGACCACCTCTGGAATGGAACAAATAAACAAATTAAGTGAAAAAATATGTAACTGTAAAGTTTGGTTTTAATAAAAGTTTTAGTAGTTTTTGCGGCACTTGCAACACAATAAGGTCATGTCAGTGCCGATGAATAGAAGAGTTACAAGAGAGTAACAAAAAAAAAAAGGAGGAGAGATCAGGACGATAGAGTTGTTTGATAGGAAAGAAGGAGCAAACCACACCAGAGCACCCGCTAACCACGCACGCAATTGTAAAGTAAGGACTTTCAAATACTATAATTATATAACATCATGTACACGTCTTTAAAATATTGTAGGCATTTAACACCTCTCATCGATACAATTTAAGATAATTTAAGAGGCCGATATCCGACCCTGCCTGTCAAGGCCAAGCCGGAATGAGAGGGATAACAACATCCCAGCAGTAAGACCGAAGTACTCAATAGGCCTACAAATTTATCCCCACTTGGGAATCGGACTTGAGTCTTCTCCGAGAGACAGCCAAGCATCTAATCACTAAACCCTGGACTTCAGGAAGTAGCTCATGTTTAAACGAAACAAATATTAAATGAGGCTATCATAATAGATCATCGTCTCAACACTATCCATTTAAAAAGCGCAAACATTGACATAATATTATATTCTTAGAATGTCCAATATCATGGCTACCGCCCTTCGATCTCTCAAAACAACAACAACAACAACAACAACAACAACAAAAAACAAAAAAAGCCCAAACAAAACAAAAAACCCAACCTCTCTCCGAAGTGTGCGCCCCGTGGACTGCGCCATTACACTTAAAATGAAGGGCAAAACCCACACATTTTAATCTCGCTTTAGTCGAGTCTTCGCAATACTTTTCCCTCTTTGCCTGAAGGCATTGGCTCAAACAGAGTGGAATCAGAGTCCTAGCAATGTTAATATTGCAAGGTCTCTGGTGGAATGGTGTGCTCCTTCGAGTGAACCGGAAATACGTCAAAGTGCACTGTCTGGTATTTTACAACAGTATGGCACAAACCAACATACACATAAAACTGCCCCCCCCCCCATTTTCCTTGCTGCCAAAAGTAATCCCGTAGCTATGCATATTATAGCGTTTTAAATATGAAGAGCTTATATAGAGATCGACAGATAGATAGACAGATAGATAGAGAGATAGATAGATAGATACGGTATGACGCTCTCCCTTCTTCTCATTTCCCCCTCTACCCGTCGCCCCCCTACGCTCCCTCTCCCCTCTCTTCCACTTTCTCTTTTCGTCACTGTCTCCCCCCTCACTTCCCTCCCTGTCTCCCCCCTCACTCCCATTCCTGTCTCCCCCCTCACTCCCCCTCCCTGTCTCCCCCCTCACTCC
>NW_004798448.1:112589-113586 GCF_000002075.1 Aplysia californica
AGGCCTAACTAAAAATATGGCTGTATTATGTGCCTTCTTCAGGGGTCAGGTCTGGAGCAGACATTGACAATCATGGTACTCCCCTCCTTCCTGTCGTCAGTGTCAGTCTTCCTGATCAGCTCAGTTTCGAGGGTGCTTGGTGGGTGCTCTGGTGAGGTTTGGTCCTTCTTTCCTATCAAACATATACAGTACCATACTTATCTATTTTCCGTCTTTTGTGATATTATGTTACTCTCCGCTCTAGTTACACCTCTAATCTAGGTTATAATTTAGAAGGCCTTATTCATTTTGCAAGTGCCGTAAAATTCTTACTTAAACTAAAATAGATCTATAACTAGCCCGGTTTCTTTCATAGCGTTGTTTGTCGTAAAGTTTTATGTATGTGTAGACTGATCAGTAGCAGCAGCAACAACGACACAAACAATAAAAACAGAAAAAAGCCAACGACAACAACAAAAACAACAACAAAATCAACAACAACAACAACATACTTTGTGACCACGGCTTTGCTCACTATTCGCCGATCAACAACAATCACAACAACAACAACAACAACAACAACAACAGCAACAGCAACAACAACAACAACAACAACAACAACAACAACAACAACAACAAAGATTCGTCAAAGTTGTGCCGTGCCGTAACAATATCAAGAACTTTATTAGAACACTTCCCATACTCATACTTTATTCTCTTCCGCCGCTTCGTGTTATCCATTGCGTCATCAGTTTGTGCTGTCACCTCTAGAGGCGGACTGATCCGTCTATCATTTCTCCAAATCTATGGACGCGACCTATCTGCCCTTGCCATGTCCACACCACAGACCATTATACCACACGTCTGTTAGACAAAGCCTTCTGTACATGTCTGCGGTTAGACCAGAAAGACGGTGGTTCCGGAATGACGTCATACAGCGACGATAATAATAATAGTATCATCAGCTGAAGGGATCATTCATTGCCAGCGAGGAGAGAATAGAACACTGATCTCATCG
>NW_004798448.1:113908-115216 GCF_000002075.1 Aplysia californica
GGGGGTGGTCGCCTGACGTCAGAGGAAAGATAAGCGAGAGAATGGCCGCCAAAGTATGGTGACTTTCAGAGATTGAAAGTCCTTGGAAACGGCAAGTTTACCATTTTTTTCGCCTTTGGCTAACGTTTTTCAGTAATATCCGTACAGAAATGAGTTTTTATTTTGGATAAAAGATGTTGAGGGAAAAATAGAGATAAACATCGCGTAACGGACAGGAAAATGTCGGTTTCTTCGATTTCATTATTTTAACGAACGCCTGCTTTCCACACGATGCACTCACTTACTTAGCACCTCTCTGTGCCGTGAGGTACATAAGGCAGGGGAGCAGTCGACGCCATGTTTGTCTGTTCCTGTCCACTTCCTTAATCTTGGCTATATCTAGACCTTGGGTGATTGCCTCATCCCTGATTGTGCTTCTGAAACTTCCAGTTGGTCTACCTCTTCTTCTTTTTCCAGTAGATACATTGTCTGATAGGACAATGACTGTATGTCTGTGGCATTCTCAATTCTCTAGCATCTCTTAATTAGATCTAATGAGATGTAGCCTACTGTGCCCAAAATCTGTTATAAAAATAATAATTTTTTTATTGCAGTTTGTTAAATCTCTAGTATCGGTAGCATGTTCCAAAAAATGTTTAGTCGAAATAGAAATTCTAAAAGTAAAAAAAAAAAAAAGCAAGCAAGGAAACTGTATAATGAAGGCACAATTTTAAAGGAATGACACAGGGTTTTTTTCAGCCCCTGAAATTTTGCTTTCTGAATTTACTACATCTGGACTGCTTGTTCACAATACCCAGCTTAATCAGCACAGCTTCATAAAATAACCCCACACATTTTGCAGGGACTTCAATTACTGGCTAATAAATTCACAAACAACACGAGTTCACACATTAATAAGAATAGGAACTCACCAAAAACATAGAACATGGCAATTAAAAGAAGAACAATACAAATAATTTATGATAATTACGAGCGGTTGAAGGTCTTCCATGAAAAAAAACAAACCAACCCAACAAATTGTTTACTAACGTCTCTCTAGCCCTGAGCAGAGATAAATTAATATTCTAGGCTTTGATGTTGATGAGTCATAGCTTCACAGCGTTCACATTGAAATGGGTGGTGAGTGTTTAAGTACAGTGTGTTGTTATACCAAGGTAAGGGGGTGGAAGGGGGGAGGGTGGTGCGGGATGTGTGAGTGTGTGTGTGTGTGCGTGTATGTGTGTGGGTGTGTGTATGTGTGTGTGTGTGAGCAAGTGTATGTGTGTATGTGTGTGTGTGTGTGTGAGCAAGTGTATGTGTGTGTATGTG
>NW_004798448.1:118014-120123 GCF_000002075.1 Aplysia californica
TCCTTAAACCAAGGGCCGTTACAGAGGCAGACCGTGTACATGGGGATACAACCACATGACACGTTTCTTCTGACAAGGAAAGCGTTTGGTTTTTTAAAAGTCACATTCAGCAATGTACCCTCTTCGCATCCCCCACTCCCCCCCCTCTCAAACCATGGGCCCGTACTGAGGCAGACAGCGTAGATAGACATAAAACAAATAGCCATAAAACCTCGTGACAAGTTTCTGCTGACTAGGAACGTGTTCGTCTTTGAACTTACAAAACTCCGCAAACACCACCCGCTCACTAATGAGTTCTCGCCAGACCTTTAAGTGACCCCTACTCAGTCATCCGTTGTACAGCAGCAGCTGTGTCTTCAAAGCAAAATTTGTCTTTGTGTCTGTACGCGGCTTTACTGAATTATGGTTCAGTAAGTTAAACACATTCCAATGGATTATTGTCTAGTAAGTTAAAAACCCTTCAATGAATTATGGTCCTGTAAGTTAAAAACCTTTCAGTGGATCAAGTCAAAAAACAACAAAACAAAACAAAAACACACACAAAAAGAAACATTTCAGGTGCTTACGGTCTTATAAGCTAATAACCTCTGAACGAATTATAGTTTGGTTTGTTAAAAGTAAGACCTGGAAAGATGGAGTCAGGGAAACACTAGCAACTCATGGCATGCCCCTGACCCAAGCTCTCCGGCTGGTGGCAGAGAGACGTCTCTTTCTTCCCGCGACACCCAATAAAAGGGTAAAAGCGGCGGATAAAAGTTAAAGTAAAAGTTGTTAAAAACTGTCTAGGTGACCTAGTAAACTGAAAACCTCCGGCCCAAAACGAGCAAACTGCACAACGTGCCTGCTGAGTCAGGAACACACACACGAGAAAGGAAAAGTGGGATGTACAATACTGTGTGAGAAAAGCTATTTTCGTCAGGTAGATAGTAATTTTGTTCTCAAGTCCTTTGAACAGTGTCTCATTAGTATGTATGTACAATATGTGAGAAGGCTATTTTCGTGTGGTAGAAGGTGTTGGAGTTGGTTTTGAAGTCCTTAGCTGGTGTTATATTGGGATGTACAAGATGTGAGAAAGCGATTTTCTTGTGGTAGATAGAGAATGTTGCTTCTGAAGTGCTTCATGGTCATCATCATCATCATCATCATCATCATCATCATCATCATCATCATCATCATCATCATCATCATCATCATCATCATCATCACATGTCGCTGGGACCAGTTGAGCTAGAGAGACTGCACTCGGATTATCATTGGAGCTTGAGATGGTATCAGAACTTTGTGAATAAAGAACTCAACCCACATTGCCGAAGATGCAGCAATGAAAAGAAGGTGTCAAACATATGTTTGAATGTCCAGCAACAATGGCAACTCGAATGGAGTTATTTAGACAGGTGGAGGTGCTTCTGAGTATAATGACAATGGAGCCGAAAAAGAGCCTCGCTCTCGCTCGAAGATTTCTTTTTGGAGTCCACCAGTGACTATAACTACATGCATAACAATATCATCAGCTAAAGGGATCATTCATTGCCAGAGAAGAGACAACAGAACACTGATCTCATCGCCCCCCCCCCTTCATCATCATCATCATCATCATCATCATCATCATCATCAACATCATCAGCCCTTTTCGTCCTGTGCCAGAGTACAGGCCACCAACAAGAGCTCTCTGTGTACTCTCTCCTGAGCTATAGTCCCCTTCTCTGTCCACCTGTATCCCATCTCCTTAAGATCCCCAATTCGTTCCTCCTTTAAGTACTTTAAGGCCAGCCTTTCTCCGGTAAAACAACTGTACCTTGACATGGGTGGCTGGTAGTTCTATATATAAATTATTAATGGCCTTCCTTTGTTTCTCTATCCTAGTGGATCTCTAAAGTTCTTAGATGCAGTGTTGCCATTTCTTGTCCCCTCCATGCATAATGATACAGGAAAACCATGACTGTCCAGCTTAACACGACACTTGTAGACGACATAGTTTAGGTGTGACCATATCAGAGTCAGGGGGACCGGGGGTGGGGTGGGGGAGGGGTAACGGGTTGGAGAGGGTGGGAGAAGGAGGGAAGAGGTGGGACGGAAAGGGGTAGGGGAGTGGGTCGGAAGTGGTTGGAA
>NW_004798448.1:121085-122139 GCF_000002075.1 Aplysia californica
GGGGGGGAGGAGAAGAACGTAACACAGGGCATGTTCAACACAAGAGTGCCAATCGAGAGCATCTAAATTATCATGTACGAAGCGTACAGAGAACCTGTCCAAAAGAGAGCGTCTAAATTATCGTGTACGTAGCGTAGAGAGACCCTGTCCAAAAAGCCGCGGGCCCAGTCCCCCTGGGATCACCACAATATCTGACACAGACACAATCGATATATACCCGGGCCCGGTGTCTGCTTACTGCTCGAGGGGCTTCTGCCAGTCTACATGCACTAGTGTTCCCATTGAGGACCAGGGTACATTCTCATAACACCCCTTCTCCCACCCCCCAAAATATCAATTTTATAACGCATAAGCAAATAAACAAGCAAGCAAAATAGATTAATGAGTGAATGGATGAGTGAATGAACGAGTGAATGAACGAGTGAATGAATGGATGATGAATGAATGAATGAATGAAAAAAATAAAGTAAAGCAAGAAAATACATGAATACACTAAAGCTAAAAAATAAAAGTTGTAAAAATATCAAATTCTGAACAAAAAGCAATGAAATTCAGAAAAAACAACAACCCCCCCCCCAAAAAACAACAACCCAACAACCCCACAACAACAACAACAAAAAAACAACACCTGATGACTGGTAAACAAACCAGCAAAACAACAACCACAACAACAACAGCAACAACAATATCATCATCATCATTACAAACAGAAAATCAATAAATTAAAAAACCAATTATCACAAAGAACAAGTCAACTCCTCGCCTCCCCCCCCCAACAAAAAAAATCCCTCTCATCAAAAGCATTCAGCTCACTCGCAACATGTTACAACTGTGGGTCAAAACAATGCGTGCACGTGCTGTGTACATACGTGTTGTTGTGAGTGAGACTGGTTTATATAATCAACACACAAACACAAACACACAAAAACACATACACACATACAGAGAGAGAAAGAGAGAGAGATAGAGAGAGGGAGGGAGAGAGAGGGGGGGGCGCAAGCACACACACACATACAGAGAGAAAGAGAGAGAGATAGAGAGAGGGAGGGAGAGA
>NW_004798448.1:122287-123661 GCF_000002075.1 Aplysia californica
AGAGGGAGAGAGGGGGGGGCGCAAGCACACACACACACGCACACACACACACACACACACACACACACACACACACACACACACGCACACAGATTCACAACACATCAGCACAAATGCTAATAATAGTACAATAAATTATAACATCTGTATGCGCATATCCCCACTCGACAGCAAGCTCAATGCGCTTTACAATATATTATGATAATATGATGACGAGGATGATGATGAAGATGAAGATAACGATAACAATAATATAATAAAAATAATAACAAAATAATAATAACAATAACAACAATTTAAAAAATATAATAGTTAGCATTTCGCTACCACAGAATTATTTTTTTTCTGACATTTTTGGCAGTTTTGAATTTCTAAGAGCATGAGATCAGGAATCAAATGCTTTATCTGCTCTATCAAAATCGCAAGGTAGTTCTGAGTTGTTATCAAGATATTCAAAGGCTTGTATTCGAAAAAAAGACATAATATTGTGAAACTCAAATTTTTTTCACGTCAAATCTCTTAAAACTAGATACTGAGCAGATAGAACTATGTAATGCTGAGGTAGCGATTTGGGTAGCCAATGCCCACGCTTAACAGCAAGCTCTGTGCACTTTGCAATCTATATTATCAGCCCAACTGGCCCTGGAACACCCAGAAACATTCTCGGCTTCCTGGGATGTAAACAGAGCACGCAGCCGATTAATTAAGCGGTCAAACACTACATGCCTATCTCGGTTAAGTGAGGAAGATTTTAACAGAGTTCTTAAATTTCCAATTGGGACAATTACGTAACGTATAAACTGCTCTTCTCTTCTCTTCCCTTCTTAGTGGTGGGTAGCCCAGCGATTAGGCTACCGGACTTGTAATCGTGAGTTTGCAGGTTCGGGGGTTCGAGCCTTAGCTCGATCAGACGTTTTGTGCTTTGGGAAAGGCACTTAACGCGAATTTCCCACTTGGCTCGGTCCTTTCGGAGATGGACGTTAAACTCTTAAATAACCAGACAGTGTTAATTATAGGGGCGTTAAACCTATACCATTTCCCCGTTTTCATTTCTTATCTCCTCTTCTCCTTTCTTCTCCTTCCCAATGACTCAGGTCTCCTGTGTGCGACAGCGAAGTAGGCCTACTTAATTAAAACGCCGGTTCATCAAGTCTCGTCCTTGATAAGAAAACTACTTCCACAGAGGACTTGCAACTTTGACCACCCATGAGCAACCAATTCACAAGGGCCCAAACCAAGACGGAGAAGCTGAGAACGTTTCCATATTCCATTAACCTTGATCAAATCACCCCCCTCCCCCTCCCCTCCTTACTCCCCCCAAGACCTCACACTTTCCTTCCCTCTCTACCCTCACCCCCATCTCACCTCCCTCTC
>NW_004798448.1:125423-126307 GCF_000002075.1 Aplysia californica
AGTTGGGGGTGGGGGTGGGGAGGGGGTAGGGGCTCAAGCCCGTGAGCCCTTCACTACCCACCGCCACTGAGCGAATCTGTGGCAGACACCCTCAGAGCTCACGGGATGTCCCTCCTACAGCCCACTCGCTTTGAAATATAATTAATTATTTAAGCTAAATCTACAATGCAAGTTAAGCATGTTTCTTTAGGCTACAGGCTTCATACCTTCTGGCTAATGCATCACTCTCTTCCTTGGCTTTGATGTGACTGATCTTTTTATTTACCATATCAGTGGGTTTGAAATGTGTTGTTAACGTAGAATGGCCAGAATAAGTTGGAAAACAAAAAAGACAAACAAGGAGGTGTGTCACATTCTCCACACAAGATAAACCGTGCTAAATAAAATAACATGTAGGAAAATACAATAGTATGACCACTTAAAACGACACGAGACCACTGTGAAAGATATACTTGAAGGAAGGGTATGGGGCAGAAACGAGGATACCGGAACTAAAGCGATTTATTTTGGTAGCCTCGGGCAGAACATAGAGCTACTTTGGGAAGACGAAGAGTAACTTGGATGGAGAACATAAAAACATGGACTAGCCTTGCTATGGCAAAATGTGCTAAAGCAACTGGCAACCCTGAAGGATGGAGGGTCATTATATGTCAACCTCTGAGTCAGAGATGACGCCTCCAGGTATTCAGGTATCAGTGTGTTGTATTAAGCAAAACGTTTATCCTGCCTTTCGCTCTGCATTGTCTTAGATTTCCGGCCCACTTTGAAAAAAGTTGATTAATTAACTCCTTGTAGCAAGAACAGACAGACATAGAAATTCATTCGTACCAACTGCAGTGAGGTTACTGAACACACAGTGCTACACATGAAACAGAGAGAGAGAG
>NW_004798448.1:126968-128307 GCF_000002075.1 Aplysia californica
AGAGGAAGAAGAAAAGTAACATGGATGGACAGTATTTAAGACATGGACTGACCTGGGTATAGCAGAATGTGCAACGCTTGCTCGCAACCGTGAAGGATAGAGGGTCATCACAAGTCAACCCCCAGGTATTCCAGGTAATTCCTGATGTATATATACATACATACATATATATTGAATTTAGAAGATGAAGAACTCTAAACCTCGAGACAAAGACAACAAGAAACCAAAAGAGGCCATTCAGGGAAAAAACAAGACAAAGAGGATCTAGCTCTTTGAGGGACCAGTTTGTCCAAAACTCCCTTTTGATCTCTTTCAATCTGAGGGCTCAGTTCAACGCCTGTTAGACTAGAGATGTAGCTGTTATACTCTCTAGGTCTAGAAAAAAGCATCAACAAAACAAAGCAAAACAAAAACAAAACAAACATTTAAAAAACAACTAAAGACACTGCATTTAGATCTACCAATTCTCAAACTGTCTGAAAACACAGTGTTGTTATTCTCTAACTTTAAGTAAGCATGCCTTGTTTTAGGTGTCTGTGTAGGCCAGTATTGCGTGGCTATTTGTACGAGATGTATTTAACATCATAATAAATATTATAACCTCCCTTTTCAAAACATGAAAACGGATGTGTGGAAAACTTGCACTCCAGCACGCACGTCCATGGCGAAATCGGCGGGAGGCGGCAATCTTCACATAAACGAGTTTCGCTATGTCAGGGGAGGTAAACAGCGTTAATTATTTGGATAAAAATTTTATATGAATTATGTCCCCTGTGTCACGCAGTATTCGGTTCATTGTCTCGCAGATTAGGGTTATTTTCCTTGATGTATTAATCACAATTGCTCGGGACAGCCAATAATTTATGCACGATCGAGTAGTCTTTCCGCTTCTTTTGCTCCATCATAGCCCACCTGTAACTACAGCTTCAACCTGACCTAATTTCGCAGAGCGCTGGAAACTCTCTTGTTTTTCTTGTTCTACTTATTCTTGTTTTCTTCCCCTTCCTCTTCCCCTGGTTCTTGTTCTTGTTGTTGTTCTTACTATGTTCAGTGAATACTTGGTTCTCACAAACCCAGCCCTAACCCTAACAATAACCCAAACCCTAAACCTGGCTCTAACCCAAACCCAAACCCAGTCCTTAATCCTAACCCAAACCCTAACCCTAAATCTGGCTCTAACCCAAACCCAAACCCAAACCTTAATCCTAACCCAAACCCTAACCCTAACCCTAACTCTATCCAAAACCTAAACCCTACCCCTAATCCTACCCCTACCCCTACCTCTACCAGTACCCCTAACCCTTACCCTAATCCTAACCCTAACCCAAACCCTAACCCA
>NW_004798448.1:129454-131121 GCF_000002075.1 Aplysia californica
CGTTCGCCGGCGCGCGCGCGCACACACACACACACACAGACATACACAAACACATATACACACACATACATACACACACAAACATGCACACACAAACTATTAAACAAACAAAAACAAAACAAAAACAAAAACTCCTCCAAACTTCTTATGGATGTAGCGACCTTGGGTGCATGTCTTATCTAGGTGACTACCTCTTCCACTACTTCCACTACTTCCACTCAACATCACGCGAGATATCATACACCACGTTGCAAGAATGCGTCGTGGTGAAATCAGGTGCTCGTCAAAATAATGAAACCGAAGAAGCAGGCATCTTTTCGCAAGTTTGTCAATAAATATCGGATTTTTGTGTATTAGCTCAACACCTTTCATGTCCATGCAACACCACACTTCCATGGAAACTTTACTGAAAAACGTTGAATAAAGGTGCGAAAAATAATATATGTTCAGCTTTCGATGCCTTTCGAGGACTCTCAAACTAATGAAGTTACCACACGTTGGCCATTTTCTCGCTAATTTGACTCCTGAAACCAGACAACCCCCATTTCCTTCAATTGCACGTATCTCAACATCTGTTCAAGATAGATGGGCATCTTTTTCATCGAAAACTAGGCAAATGAGCAATCTTTCAGGAGATACTAATAACTCCACATGCACCCAAAATTGACGAGCGCACGATTCCGCCGCGCCCTGACACTATTATTATTTCCTGTGCCAGGTTTAAGTGGCGGGTCAAAACACTCTGGCCAAAATCAGGCCACAGCAACACCATATGACACCTGTATTTGCTTTTCATGTTTTATTATTTTCTTCTTGCTGTTGGTTTTTTGTTTTGTTTTGTTTTTTTCTCAACGTTATCTTGTGTGACCTTTGAACTGTGCACCACGCTGGATTAAGAGAGGTGGGTCGAGCCCTATATAGACGCCCAGGTTGAAAGATCAAGCTCTTTTTTTCCAGTTGTCAGCCACTGCAAAAAAACGTAGCAGCCTTGAGGTCAGTGTTGTTTTTGTATACGCTATAAAATTGGGCTCTTTTTTTTAAACTTGCCAATTGTACGACTGTTGTTATAACCGCCTTAAGTGTAATTGAGTGTAATAGACAGGGATTTGAATGGATAGACTCATCATTCCTGGGCAGCCAAAGGGAATATTCAGACGGATTAAGTAAACTCTCATTTCGTAAGATTCTAGTTCTAAAAATACTAAGACTTCCACATTTTTTTAAAACCAATAGGCCTACAGTTCAAATTTTGCATGATCTTAACAACCACTTTGCAAATGTTGTCAACATCATATGAACATCGTCTTTTTTGCTTGGGTTTTTAAAAAAAATGTTGTCACTCTTTTTATGATCCTTCCCCCCTAAATTTTTCGCGTTTTCCAGATACAGCACACAAAATAAGCTACTAAAACAAAACTTCGAGAATGATGCAGTTTTCTTGATGACGAAAATTGTGTATTGTAGTTTTTGGTTATATTATTACCAAATAACAAAGCATGTAATTGAAAAATGAAAAAGCCTTAGGATTGTTTCAATGTCCTAAATTTTGGGGTAACTGTTACATAATATACCTCGCAGTTGTCGATGAATGATGATTTCATAGGGGTGTCCATTGGGGGATCGGGTCGGGTCGGGGCGGTTTGCTCGCCAGACTGAGGGCTCGAAGC
>NW_004798448.1:132269-133406 GCF_000002075.1 Aplysia californica
TGTGTGTGTGTGTATGTGTGTGTGTGTGTGTGTATCACCGGTTGTCGATGCCGATTCCTATTACAATGAGTACTTTCATTACTTTCTATTCACAAAACATCTCCATTCTGCGTTATATTGGACCAGGGACTGTCCTATTTTGTAGCATGGGGTATTGCGACATTAGAAATGTTCTCACAGGTTCTCTTTGATAAAAACTGATAAGAATGTGCTCCTTGCTAGTGTCCTTGGCTGGTGGTAATGTACTTCACCTGTGCAGCGGTCTGAAAGTCTCTCAGTTTGAGTAATAATATGCTTGAAAAAATGGGGATGGGGTGAAACCTAGACGCTCAAATAGAACAGTTTGGTAATGCAGATAATCGGATCCCCTGTGTTGTGCCAAACAAATGCTCTTTGCGCTAAACGGCAAACGGTATGTGGGCCTCAAACAAAGATCGTACATAACAAGATTGTTTACTCAGCCAAAAAGAAAGAGTCCTTGGAAGTCCGCGCACTGCTTCTGATTGCCCTATAGTCTCTAGAGGCATAAATAAATCATTAATGGTCAAGGTTTTGAGACTCTCTTTCGTTTCTTCTCGTTTAATTTTTTTTCCACACAAGTAGGGTAACTTTATTCGGAAAGCGGGCGCTTTTTTTTCGAAGAAGGTGCCACCGAATTTTGAGGACATTTTTTAAAAATCGGCTCAAAGAGAGGAGTGAACTGTCTTGTATACGATCTTTGTCTCAAATTCTGTGGGACTCTATCTCATTAGGTCATGGGGCCGCCTTTTATGGCGGGATAGTATAAGACCGTAAAGGGTGCGACTGAATTGGATAATTTTTGTGTTTGGGGAAGTTTTCAGAGTAGTTCCTTTCTGGATTTACGTTTAGGGGAAGAGGAGGGGTGGGTAGGGTGGGGAAGGACGTTGGTTTCCTGTTTGTGTGAGTCATCTGGTGCATGTATGTGTATGTGTGTCTGTTTGTATGTGTGTGTGTGTTTGTGTGTATGTGTGTGTGTTTATATGCGTATATGTTTGTGGGCGTGTTTGTGTGCGTGCGTATGTGTGTGTGTGTGTGTGTGTGTGTGTGTGTGTGTGTGTGTGTGTGTGTGTGAGAGAGAGAGAGAGAGAGAGAGAGAGAGAGAGAGAGAGGGAGATA
>NW_004798448.1:134883-136918 GCF_000002075.1 Aplysia californica
TCTCTCTCTCTCTCTCTCTCTCTCTCTCTCTCTCTCTCACAAGCACGTTCACATGAGCGTAGATATAGAACATATTAGAAAGTGAAACTCAACAACAATTATGACATCACAAACTGTTGTTTCCTTATTGTATCACAGCCGATAACGCTGTGTCCATGGGAAATCCTATGCCATTTCACGATTAAAAAATAATTTCATATTTATCTTTTTAACTTTATTTTTATCGTACAGCAAATGGGTTTGCCCGGTCAGTGCAATGAGGAGGACTCCCTCCAGATCCTTCAGCGCTTCTCCGAGTGGGGAGGAAACTTTATCGACACTGCCAACTTCTACGGCAGAGGTATCTCGGAAACTATCTTGGGGAAATGGCTTGAAGGGTAAGTCTGCCTTTAATGTGTGTTGCTAAGCTGCACCAAACGTATGGGTCAAATGCATGAATACATATTGACGGTTCATTTCAAGAAACCACTATGCCACATTGTTTTTCTTCTAAAATTGACGTTTTTGCTTTCCCGCAGCTACAGATCTTTCTCCGTCACATGTCTTTTCGATGTGCGGGTCGGACTTTCAATAACTTATTCACAGTCTGATCCGCACATCGAAGACATGTTATGGAGAAAGATTTGCGGCCGGCCACTGAGAAGCAAAAAACAAGAACAAAAAAAGAATCAATTTTAAACAAATGTGGCATACTGGTTTCTAAAACTGTGCGCCGATATGTATTCAAGACTTGAGATGTAATACCAATGCAGTACACAATTTTGATTATGGTTTTGCAACGCTCCACAAATACTCGTTCATTGTTGCTCGTTTAAGATCCCTTTGTGGTCCAGAAAGCGATAAGAGGAGTACGCTTCGGTCGCCCCATCCAGCAGAATTCAAAATTAATTCTTACAAAAACCTAAAAATGCTTAATGTGTCCCGCGCGCTCATTATGACCTTATTCAGTTTCGGGCGCCGATAAATGATTACAAATACAAAAGAAAAGCAAGTATGTTTGTGTCCTGAAACTATTAAAAAGTGTATAAGGTTAGTAAAAAAAATGCTTTTGTGGTTAATAGGCAACACTAAAACAATGGTCTAGCGTCCAGTCGCTGAGGGATGCAGACCATTCACTGATTACGCTGGATGTGACACATTTCATCTGACGCCATTTAATTAATAGGCGGTGCCCATTGGAGGATCAGTTCGGTTTGGTTTGGTTCGGTTTCTGGCGGCTTCAGTGCACACCACTATAAACAGATCCCTGCCTCTAACCAATCGCCCAACTAGCACCCTTGAAAACAAACGAGTTTGTTATTGAAGGTCATCGTCGTTTCGTTTGGGTTATGCCACGATGGCTGCTTTTCTCCCTCTGTGGAAGAAACTTGGCTGGCCATGACGACCAAACCGAACCGAACCGACACACAGCAACAACAACTTATATCGGTATGTTTGTGTGTACACCGTCTTGTTCGAAAGCTTTCTAGATCTATATTCTAAACACAACATTTCATTTTAAACATGTGTCTCTCTCGTTTTTCCTCTTGCAATTCCCTGTTTCACTTTGTTTATAATCAGAACATTTAATAAGTATTATTATGTTTCTCTCGACATGTAGTTTTTCCTCTCGCCATTCCTTGTTTCTCTTTCTACAATAGAACCACAACATTTCATTCTAAACAAGTTTCTCTCTAGTCTTCCCTCTCGCCACTCCTTGTTTCAGGCAGCCGAGAGACAAGTACGTTATCGCCACTAAAGTGTTTTTCGACATGGGCTGTGAGAACAACGTGAACAACCAAGGATTGAGTCGTCGACACATCACTGACTCCGTCGTCAAGAGTCTGGAGCGGCTCCGTACAGACTACATCGACCTTTATCAGGTAGCTGTAACAGAAAGTGAACGTAAAGGATTAGTGTTGAAAGTAAAGAAAACAGAATGCATGGTAATATAAAAAAGCTGTAAAGCCTTGTTGTATTGTAATCTCATTAGCAAAGGTGAAAAGATCAAACAAGTCCAACAGTTTAAATATCTAGGATATATGATAACATCTGA
>NW_004798448.1:139598-144846 GCF_000002075.1 Aplysia californica
TTTATTTAATTGTATTTTATTTTATTCGATTGCATTTCATTGTATTTTAATTCATTTATTGTGTTTGTGTTTTGTTGCTATTTTTGGGGTAAGTGTTTTACAGCGTTCGTAACTGCATAAAGTCATATGAGCGCGTGGGACAGGTTAAGCATTTTTCAGTTTTGTAGAAAATGATTTTGAATTTTGCCCGGCTGACGGCCGAAGCCTATTCTTATCGATTTTAAGACAACCAAGGGATATTTTAATGGACTCAATTTGTACACGTGACCTCCGAGATTTTTTCGTCATTGTCCGAGAAGGTTAGTTGTTAGATCTTATCTACCCTAAGATCAAGGGTGTAGTTGAAAGACAACAGTGAGAAGGCGCCAAGGAGTAGCGGTAGAAAAAGTCAGAAGTTTAACGGAGGTGGAAAAGGGGAATTTATTCCATTTGCTATTATGTCTGTTTCAGAGGTCTTTTCTCAGGGAAGATCAAGAGGAACTCTAGACCAACTGAAGGTCGTTTGGGCTGGGTGGCCGACAACGAAGAGGAAAGACAGCAACAGGCTCTCCCGGGCTATTCGTCCTTCGATGAGACTATCTTCAAAACATTGGATGTCGTAGAAGCTATCGCCAAAAAACACAGTAAGCTTGTTCAGTTTTTCACTTCAGGTTCAAGACCACAAAGGGGTCTTAGCCTAATCGCTACCTTAAACGGACAAAGTTCTATCTGCTCAGTAGGCCTACTTGGTTTTAAGAAATTTGACGTCGAAACTTTTGAGTTTCACAAAATGTCAAGCTTTTTCGAAGGCAATTCTTTGAATACGTTGATAACGAGTCCCAACAATCTTACGATTTTAATAGAGAAGATTTAAGAACTGGTTTCTAACCTCATGGTCTTATTAACTCAAAACTGTCAAATATTTTAAATAGAACTTAGTAATTTTGAGGTAGTGTCGGCTGAAGTGAAGAAAGTGTATGAAAAATGTCGAACTCTGATCTTATTTTTGTGCGTTATGGAAGTAAATGATTTGTTACCCGGGGTACTTACCATTAAAAAGCAAATAAAATATAAATAACAGCAACAACAACAGTATCCCCCAACAAACAAACAAACAAACAAACAAACAAACAAACAAACAAACAAACAAACAAACAAACAAACAAACGTACAAACTATAAATGACATACACTGGTCGGAATGCTTGTCGTGTAATCTGTTGATGTGAACATTTTTGTTGTTGTCTTTTTTACTTTTCTTTAATAGCGATGATCACTTTAGGTACTTCAGGGTTAGATACGTCTCTTCAGCCTGTCAGCTACAGCCTTTTCTTTTAGCAACTTCTGGGGAAGTAAACAGATTTTTAGAGGTTCAGTGAGATTCTCTACATTTGTTAGTTGAGCTGGTAATATTTACTTGACAACAACAACAACAACAACAACAACAACAACAACAACAACAACAACAACAACAACAACAACAGCAACAACAACAGCAATAATAATAATAATAATAATAATTAATAATAATAATAATAATAATAATAATAATAATAATAATAATAATAATAATAATAATAATGATAATAATGATGATGATAATAAAGATTTTTTAAAAAGGGATAATAATAATAATAGTAATAATAATAATAATAATAATAATAATAATAATAATAATAATAATAATAATAATAATAATAATAATAATAATAATAATAATAATGATGATGATGAGTATGATGATGATGACGATGATGATAATTTGCATTGGTATAACGCAAATTCCCTATCAACAACGGATTAATACACCAGCAGACCTGTGATTGCACAATAAACAATCTGAACTCCCTGTGAAGCTTATAGTGCAAGTTATCTTTTTATAGGCGCTTAAATACCAACACTTACAAGATCTTTCGCTGTTTATGGCCGAGTACCCATTCACACCTGGGTGAAGTGAGGGACATTCTTGGTAGAGTGTCTTTTTCAAGGACATAACGTTGGGCCTGAGGCTCGAAGCCCCGAATCCGCAGTCTCACGATTACGGTAGCCCAAACATACTACCGATCTCTCCCCCCCCCTCCCACACACACACACAGAGTTTTGTTGTCACGTAACAAAATTATACCTCCAGCTATGTTCTCTCTCTCCATCAGTTCTGTGGTCACAAAACACAATTATACATCCCGTTATGTTCTCACCCCCTCTCTCTCTCCATCAGTTCTGTGGTCACAAAACACAATTATACATCCCGTTATGTTCTCACCCCCTCTCTCTCTCCATCAGTTCTGTGGTCACGTGACACAATTATACCTCCCGTTGTATCCCCAGGTCGGAGCGTGCCCCAGGTCGCTCTCCGCTGGCTGCTTCAAAAAGATGTGGTCACGTCAGTGATCATCGGGGTTCGAACTCTGCAACAACTGGATGACAACATGGGCGCTGCCAACGGCTGGGCTTTGTCTCAAGAGGAGGTGAGTACACTACGGTTTTCTTCTCAAGTCAATGGGGTGAATGGTGTATTTTGAAATATTGTCGTCTACTTTACGAAACGTGTATTTTGAAATATTGTCGTCTACTTTACGAAACGTGTATTTTGAAACGATTTACTTCGTCTAAAGAAGAGTTGGGTACACTGTGGTTTTCGTTTTCAACTCAACGGATGAAAGGTGTATTTTGAAATATTGTCGTCTACTTTACGAAACGTGTATTTTGAAACGGTTTACTTCGTCTAAAGAAGAGTTGGGTACACTGTGGTTTTCGTTTTCAACTCAACGGATGAAAGGTGTATTTTGAGACGCTTTAGTTTCTCTAAACTCGAAAGAAGAGATAAGTACACTGCTCTTATCTTTTCAAGTCAAAGGAATGAAACGTCATTTTGAAACGGCTGGACTTTGTATAACGAAGAAGTGAGTACATTGCCATTTTCTTTTCAAGTCAACGGAGTGAAATGCGTATTTTGAACCTCTTTACTTTGTCCAGGTCTACACACTAAAGTAACCGGCTTCTGTTGGGTCGCGGTTAGGTGGTAAGGTGTCGCACGCAGGAGACAAGAGTTCGATTCCTGAGTGGGGCAGAACTTTTATCGAGTACCGGTATCTCGATCTTTCTGCTGAGATTAATGTTGTATGCCTCTCAGCCTGGGTTGAGCTTGACAAGCAGGGGCTGAGCCGGAACCCCTCCCCATAAAAGATCTAAATTAAGTTGATGGGGGTGTAAAAATACCAAATTATATTTAAAAAATATTGAGGACACACGAACGACTTCAGTGTCACAAACTTGGTTGACACGGAAAGACGCAAAGTCCAAATCAGGCTCGGGTTCCAAATATCTAAAAATAATAAATTTTCCCCTCTCAGTCTCAGTTCTGTGGGTTGGCGAGGCACTGCAGAACTGACCTCCAGTATGACCTGCTTTGTGTCTTAAAGAATGTTAGAATTTTAGGAAGAACAGCAAAAAAGAAAACATTATCAGTGCTGCTGTCTCAAATCTCCCCGTGCCGTTCATCAGACTTATAGCACACCACAAAACCTGTATGCAGCAAAGTGTCCCTTCCATCTCTCTCTTTGATACGGAGCCGCTATTTCTTAAGCAGGTCATTGGGGGTAGGGGGAGGAGGTGGTAGGTCTTACTTCTTTGGGCAAGCTGGTATAAATTACACGTATGTAAATGCCTCAGTGGGACTGCTATGACGTTGTATCTCTTTCATTTGGGTTCGCTCTGACAGGCAGGATTGAAACCCCCCCCCCCCCAATCTGCTAAATGATATGATCTAAATCGTAACGACGAAGACGTGAAGCATGTGCAATGCCAATTACCTGAACATCTGTGTGGGATTGGCGGGTACTCTGGTGTGGTTTGCTCCTTCTTTCATATCAAACATCTATCTACTTATCTCTCCTCCTTCTGTTCCATGTATGTTACTCTCTCGTAACATGTCAAATCTTTGGCATGGCTTATATGGGCTATTTGTGTTGCATGTGCCGTAAATCTCTTACTAAACTGAAACAAACTGTACATCTGTCCTCAGTGTAAACTTATTTGTCGTTGATTTTCTATCCCCCAGATGCAACAACTGGACGACGTGTCTCAGCGACCTCTGCCCTACCCCTATGAGTTTGTCTTCAAACTGAACAAAGACCGTTACAACAGCTCGACAAGTTATTACGTTCAGTCTCAGTACTCATAGTAGCACCAACTTACAGAACGTTTTTTGAGATGCAGAAAATTTAGTATTTTGCTAAATCAGACGAGTTTTATACGGAATTTTTGTATACATAAATATATACCTGCATGTATTTTAAAATTTTATGATCATTTGTGAAGGTTTCGTTTATACACCGCATACGTTCTGCTTGAAGATATGAAGACATTTTTTATGTTTAAGGATTAATTCCACTGCCTACTGCCTACATAGTTGGCTGCTTCGGGTGTATGTTTTCAGAGGTTTGTTGAGTCATGTTATTGCTAGGTTACTTATAGTACAAATTTTAATGTCACAGGGATGACGTATGTATGCTGTTAATTATTACTAACTTCATTCTGTTTTATTAATGTAAATATACACACGTTTGTTTTTAAATTGCAATTTTTGTTAATAAATAGTGCCACAGGAACCGACTAGTTTTATGTCCGGTACACATCTTCATGTTAAATCCTAAGAGAGTTATCAATAGTAAAACCCTGTTTTATCATGGATATGCCTACTTCGTTCTTCTCATTCGTCAATGTGATTTCTTTTGGTAGGTTTTATCTACTAAATGTGTTTAAGTCCTTCTTCTCTAACCATCTCTCATTTCTTTCTCTCTATTCGTCCTTTTCTTTTCCAGAGCAGTTGACAGGAATAAATAAAAGACGTATCGCGTTTCCACTATCGTCTGACAGCAGATGAAACCAGACAAGATCATAAAGTTCTTTTTAATCTTCTCAGATCTTGGATGACAAACAAAATCTAAAACTCATTCATTAAAGTAACTGTAAACGAAGACTACGACTTTTAAAAAATATCATGCTAGCCTTAAGCAGCTTAAAAATCATGTTGATTTACTGTGTACAGACGAAAAAAAAAGAAAAAAAGAAACCATTTCAAAAGTTGAGTTACTTTCATCCAACCACACTTCTACCCATGCCTAAGAAACATGGTCCCATCAGGGTGGGTGAACATTTTTCTTCCTCGTCTTTTAACCACTGCCCTTTTAGATCGAGCACTTGATTTGGAGAAGAAATGAAAGGGACAGACTTCGGAGAGAGAAAGAGAGAGAGAGAGAGAGAGAGAG
>NW_004798448.1:147179-153357 GCF_000002075.1 Aplysia californica
ATTATTATTATTATTATCCAAAATCTTGTTCTTTTTGCTTAAATGTTGTCTGCCATTCACCTCGGGTTGACCCAGACAGGCAGGGTCTGAAGGTCGCCTCCGAAATTATGGAAATTGTGTCAATGGGATCGTAAACACACCGAACAACCAGCGAAAAAACCTCCATCATCTTCAATCAAACTACGCCCTTATTGCATCGAGCATTCATTTCTACTCAGTTTGGTTTTATTTGTTTGAGTAAAGAGAGGCAGGTCGACGAAATAATGGTCTTTTAGTGCTGGGGAAAAAAGGGAGACAGACAGACAAAAACAATAGAGGGAAAGTAAAGAAGTAAGACCCAGCAGTGGGGCCCCCAACCACCCTCACTCAGTGTGGTGCTTATTTTATTTTAACATGGCAGGAGCGGGGTTATTACAGAGAGGAATTTTGGGATGATGAAAAAACTGAATGACAAAATTGGTTGCATATAAAAGTGGTACATGTAGATCGTCAATATCAATGGATTGGGGAATCCCGAAAAGATGCAAAACAGGGTAATTAAGCTGACTCGATGGTGGCAGACGGTACAGAGGTGCTAAACTGTTATTTACGAAGTCGATATCGTCTGTCAAGGTAGACCTTGGAATTTATAACTTCCAAAAATGGAACTCTTATTATAATATAAGTGATATTGACATTCACCATTGTAGGTTTTCAAGTTGTTTTACAAGTTAATAATGATATAAAATTATATCTCTACTTTGTTCTCTATCATTACAAATCTTTTCGGAAGACCACAATTGATGTCTAGACAATTTATTTTAGTCAAAGAATTAGAACGTTTTGCTCTCAAAATGAACGACGGAAAAGAGAGGAGCTTTTCTCTTAATCTCAAACCCCTGAAGTGTTTTCGATAATTCTACAGCCCTTTGTTACTGGATAAACTAAGGTATAGAGGTATTGAATGGGTTTTAACAATATTATTTCAATGTGTGTGTCGTTGTGGTAAAATCAGCTGCTCGTCAAAATAATGAAATTTAAAAAAAAACCCACATTTTTCTTGTCAATTTTTTTCTGCTCAATACCTCTTACATCCATTTAGAACACATGTGTTTGTGTGGATTTTTACCGGAAAACGTTGATAAAAGACACACAAAATGTACTTTTGCATTTTCCATGGACACTCAAGCTTTGGAAGTCACCCGACATTGCCAGCCATTTTTTCGCTAATGTTTCCTCTTACATTAGGCGATCCCTACTTCCTTCAATCACAAATAACTCGGTTTCTAGTCTATATAACATATGGATATTGTTTCCATCAAAAGCAAGACAAATTAACAAGCTCCAAGATAAATAACTCTATATTATATGCCAAAACAAAAAACTGACGAACACCTGATTTCACCACGTCGTGACGCCTGTCCTTTAATTATCGTCTCTAGCCAGCCTCTTAGTAAATGATGGTAAAATATGTTTTTCTAATGTGTTTTTTTAAATGTAGGTGTTTTACGCCCCCATCCACACAATAAAGATAATTTAGGAGCTGGGCTTCAACCTTATTGTGAAGGCCACCCCGGATCAGAGGGATACAACGTCCAGCTAGCAGGAAAGACTGAGAGAGATGCTTGATAAAGATAGCAATTCTCACCACACGGGAATCGAACTCGGATCTCCTGCGTGCGACAGACCTCCTGCCTACCAACAGCTACTTCCAGCTCTATACAAACTCGGCATCGGGAGTTTGGTTTTTTCCCACCCTTTACCCATAGTTCTATGTAATACATGGTCGAAGCTTTTAAATAATAATAATAATAATAATAATAATAATAATAATAATAATAATAATAATAATGATAATAATGATAATGATAATAATAATAACAATAATAATAACAACAACAACAATAATAATAGTAATAATAATAATAATAATGATGATGATGATGATGATGATGATGATGATGATGATGATGATGATGATGATGATGATGATGATGATGATGATGATGATGATGATGAAGATAATGATAATAACAACAACAATAATAATAATAATAATAATAGTAATAATAATAATAATAATGATAATAATAATAATGATAATAATAATAATGATAATGATAATGATAATGATAATAATAACAATGGTAATGATAATGATACTATGTACAAGGAGAGGTAATAAATGTTGAAGGCGGATAGGGTGGGACACATTGAAAGAACGAATGAGAAGGGCAGGGGGGAGGAAGGGAGGGTATGTTTAGGAAGAGGAATAACATGTGGAGGGTTTCTTTTGGGGGAGGGGAGGGGGGGCAAGAAGGCTCGGGGTTTTCAATGTGATGTCACTCATATTCACTTACTAACATCGGGTAGTGGGAAAGGAGCACATACATGTATAACTGTTCTTAATTAAACAGTGTCTCATAATTTATGGTTCAGCGAAAAAGGAGAAAACAGATCTAAGCTTAGTCTAGCTATCTCCATAATATTGACTCTACTAGTCCCAAGCACTATTATTGTAATACTACTTGACGTCCCGCTGCGTTATTGACGTAGCACACTTTCCTTCAGAATGCAAGGGTTCTCACTCCATTTTCCCGAGAACTGAGTCACACACCACACATCACTGACACAAATGCCCTGCTCACTGTGTTAAAGGCTTGAAACTATCAGACCCGTTCTTTTTTTCAGTGTTGACACTCAACAATTAATACAGTATAAAAACATTTCAGCTGTGAGAGTGAATCTTTGAATCCTATTTTCTCAAAACTATGCGTCATAGAGTTAGAAACCTGTCATTCTAAATAGGCAATAATTTTGTGTTGTTATCGTGTTTTTGAGTCACTCGAGCAAATCGATCACAGATTTTTCTCAATGTGTAAATAATATAAAAGTGCAAGAAATTACACATCCCCAATGCCTCGTAGCAGATTCAGCCTTTTTCACATTTCTGTTTTCATGTCAAATCTTATGACAGATTCAAGCATTTTTACATTTCCGCTTCCATGTCAAATTCTGTGATTACTACTTCGAGTAAGCCACTGTGCTGTAGTCGGTTGGTAAATTAGCCGATACGCGAAAGTTAGGGGTTCAAACCAAACATGTATCCAAACAGGGCTGATTCCACACTGACTCAAATCAGTGTATGTGTACGTGTGTGTGTATGGGGGGAGGGGGGGCGGATGTGTGTGGGTGTTTGAACAAGTTTATTGGACGTTTTTTTAACTGTCCGTACTCAAGCATGTACTAGAGAGAGAGAGAGAGAGAGAGAGAGAGAGAGAGAGAGAGAGAGAGAGAGAGAGAGAGAGAGAGACAGAGGAGAGAAGAAAGAGTGTGGGGAGAGATTTAGATAAGAGAAAGAGAAGCGAAAGAGAGAAAGCAGGGTAGAAAGAAAAAGATGGTTTAAAAAAGGATCATTACTAGAATCTATGATGCTCGTATAATGTGTACTAGTATGATTTAAAGCGAACGGAGCACTTTTTTGTTGGAAATGCGCTATATAATATTATACTGAAACTTGTTATTGTTAATTTGCTATTTTCTACAAGTCGACTAAACTCAGCTATAGCCCGCGTGTCCACCAAACCAGAAACCATCCGATTAATGCCGCATTCCAATCGACCCGACTTTTGCTGTGAGATCGTTTTTGTGGACAGAGGGAAGCAAAATAATTATCTCTTACGGCTAAGGTTAAAAATAATCGGTGCCCTATTTCAACTACCAATTTGCGGAGAGACAGGTGACATATGATCGGTTGGTTTCTTGTGTGGTGGACACGAGGGCTTAAAGGATGTGACGGTATACCCGGTTCCCACTGGCAAGATCGGTTTGGTTCGGTTCGGTTTGGTCGTCGGGGCAAGTCAGATTCTCCTCCATGGAGGGAATAAAAGCTACCATCGTGGCACAAACCGAAAAAAAACCCAACCCACCAACGCTGACCTTCAAGAAAAAACGCGCTTGTTTTCAAGGCGGCGAATCGGGCGATCGGTCTTGACCATCAATGATTTATTTATAGAGGCACCAGCCATCCATGTCCAGGTGCTGTTTTAGCCTCTTATGGGCGATCGGTGTGAGGCAGAGGTCTTTTTATGGTGGTCACTGAATAGGTAGCCAGAAACCGAACCGAAGTGAACCGATCCTCCAATGATTTAGAAAAGTCTAGACATAAACGCGCTGGCGGTTGTGCTACTTCGGCCCCGACTCATCATCCGTCGTTTGCTTTCACCTGTCTTGACTAAGTTGGAGATGTCTGGGGCAGACGTGAAGGGTTTTGGCGGACACTGGGAGGGGGCAAGGGGGGCGGCAACTGCATCCTCTAGCCATGACGTGTCGTTCTGTGATTGGACAGTTTCTGTTTGCGCACCGGGTGTCGTCCCGTCTTCGCGCCAGGAGGCGGTGGTTGCCGGCTGGACGTAAGAGTTTTGCTCTATGGCGGTCACCGGCACAGTGGCTGGTTGGGAGGTGAGAGCGCTTGTGAGCGCAGATGGTTGGAGATTTGTTCTTCCGGCGAGTGATGTTGAGTTCGGAAAGGGTCTTCCGGATAGAGTTGAGTGTGTCGTCGCCCCCGTGCTGTCTGGATCCCTCGCCACGTGAGAGAGATTGACGTGGTGTGTGTTCACGTTAACGCCGTCACGTAAGTGGGTCAATCCTGTGTCGTCAATTGAGGTATGGACGAGAGGGGAGGAGGGGGAGGAACCGTCTCCAGAATCCTGACGTCCACAATCTGATAAACTCCTCATGTTTGGTGCAGCCATACCTTGGCGCTTGCGTCCCGAAGCGAAAGTGTTACCATCTTGTGAATCTCCAGCTATAAGACCGAAGCTCTCCTCTTCTCTTTCTCCGTCCCCTCCTCCTGATCCTCCTGATCCTCCTCTTCCTCCTCCTCCTCCCCCTCCTCCACCTCCTCCTATACCTGCCGACTTGTTATGCTCCCGTAGAACTTGACACAAATCGTTAAATCTTCTGAATTGACCTTTCGGTTTACCCAATCCGGGTAGAGCGCGGATCGAATGTTCAGTTGATGGATGGTCGTCATCTCTACAACCAGGTCCCAGCAGTGGGGTCATCGACTTCTCCCCCGTCACGCTGTCCGAGTCGATGGACGCTCCTGCGTCATCACCTGATCCGTCGTGGGACGATGACGTCAGCCTGACGTGACCTCGACGTGGCCAAAAATTGGCAAGATCACGAGACGTGGACGAGGGACAGAGACAGTCGTTGTAGTGAGAGGAACAACCGCTTGATACCGGTGGAGCGGAATCGTCCTGGACATCAGAGTCGGGCGGGTTCGGGGACGGGTATTCGTTTGGCGATGCAGGATATCCGGGTGATGTATCCGGATTCTCGCGATCCGATTCGGCACCCGCCTCTGGGTTACCGGGTGGTGTCCGAGTCTTGCCGCCGACGAATCGGAAAACGCTGAACAAAGATTTGAGCCCGAACCGCCTGGGCTGGGGTGGAGGTGTGGTGCTCTTTGATGGAATCGTTTCTACAATGATCTGTGGATGGAGATAGGAAACATACGTGAACTTTTCTCTTTTCTTTGGTTTGGAGCTTGGATCGACGACACCATGATATTCTCAAGGTTTTTTCAAATATACATGTAATTGTAAGTGTTCTATGCCACGTCAGGACAATTTAGATACTTTAGGAGACGAGCTGAATGAAATATGACATCCTAGGAGACAGATGAAGATACTGGAAAAACATTCTCTACTGGAAAAACATTCTCTCTCCTTATAGAATAGAAATACTTATAGGTAAGACTCAATATTATAGAAAGTTTTACGTCACTTTTAACACAATTTTGTCATATAATAAGTGTAGAAGATTAGATTTGTCATTAGAGAGTATCGTACTATAGAAAAGAAGGAGGAGAGATAAGGAGGATATACGCTTGATGGATAAGAAGGGGAAAACCTCACCAGAGCACGGGCAAGCCACCCACAAGTTGACCTTTACACCCCCACTGTGTGACCCAATTACAGGACTGGCCCACTAAGTGGTCAGATCAATGACGTGAAGAGGTAAGAACTTCTTCACTCTGTGCCAAAGAGGTTGCTCTGTGCTCAGACGGCTTCCAGGGGGGAGGCAGAGAGATTTGCCCGGAATTACCTCCCCTGTGCACTGTGCCCTGTGGCTTGCACGGAAAACCTATCACAACTTTACACCAGACAAATGTTTTTTAAAGAAAAAAAAA
>NW_004798448.1:153932-155527 GCF_000002075.1 Aplysia californica
AATTTTGCACGTTAAACATTATTGGGCACTCTCATACGCACATTTTTCTACTAATCAGATGGCGTCAATATCATAGAAATGGGCAAGGGACAAAAAAAAAAGGGAACTCGCTTTTATAGGCCCACAGGGTGAAATATGTCGCGAGTGGTAATGGCAAAACATTCACGTTTTGGCTGCTATAGATATTTGATATTGCACCTTTACACGGGCAGGGTGTCGGCATGCATTGTAAGCTGGAATGAGAGCATACGTCAATGGGTTTGAAAGAAAGAAACCAAGTTCGCCCGGAGAATATTCTGGTATTCTTTGGCGTCCACTGTAGCGTTTAAAATATGCGACCAGGTTCTAACAATTCAACTCTACACCATCACACTGCCACCGCCCCATCTGCCTATTTAATGCATGCAACTAGTCTGTCTGTCTGTCTCTCTCTCTCTCTCTCTCTCTCTCTCTCTCTCTCTCTCTCTCTCTCTCTCTCTCTCTAACTCTGTAGCAACCTTAGCGTGCCCCGGTGCTATTCGAGTGACTAACGAGAGCCTCTCCTGATGATCTCGAACTTTTTTCTTCCTCTTCCGGAACCTGTAGAAGTCGTAGGGGATGCAGGCCAGGAACATGGCGATTGTGGCGCCAACGATCAGGATGACCAGGCAGTATTTCGGCAGGACACCTGGGGTGAGACGAGATGAGATAAATAAGAGATGAGATGAGATGAGATAAAGATGAGATGACGTGAGGTGAGGTGAGATGAGGTGAGGTGAGGTGAGAAGAGTGAGATGAGGTGAGGTGAGATGAGATGAGATGAGGTATGAGGTGTGGTGAAATGAGATGAGGTGAGGTGAGGTGAGGTGAGATGAGATGAGATGAGGTGAGGTGAGGTGAGATGAGGTGAGGTGAGATAAGGTGAGAAGAGTGAGGTGAGGTGAAGTGAGGTGAGGTGAGGTGAGATGAGATGTGGTGAGGTGGGGTGAGGTGAGATGAGATGAGATGAGATGAGATGAGGTGAGGTGAGGTGAGATGAGGTGAAGTGAGGTGAGGTGTGGTGAGATGAGGTGATGTGCTATGAGGTGAGGTGAGATAAGGTAAGATGACATAAGATGAGATGATACTTTATTATCCCAGAGTGAATTTTTTTGGGGGCTGTACAGGAATGGTAAAAACACAGGAAGGAAAAGAAAGGGAGGGGGCATGGTATATACAGAGGGGTGCAGGGTGACTAAGGGTAAGCGTGGGAGGGGGAAAGTGGTTGGAGTTAGGTAGTGTTGGGGGGTTGGGGTAGGTATGGGGATGGAAATATGTGGCGGGGGGAGGTGAGGTGGAGAGGGAGGGGGCAAGGAAGGAGGATGAGGAAGGGAGAAGGAGGGGGGATGTGGAGATGAGGGGAGAGGGGGGAGGGGTAAAGTGTTTGGGGTGGATTTAGGAGTGTGGGGGTTTCGGGGAGGGGAGGGTGTTTGGTTCGGGGCCACAGAACATACGTGTTGATTGACAAACAGGGAGTCACACCTCCTCCTCTACCTCGACCATCCACCGTACACGCATATTACTGTGAATACAAATTTCTTAGACAGACAGACAGACAAACAGTCATTACCCCCCCC
>NW_004798448.1:159731-161321 GCF_000002075.1 Aplysia californica
CATCATCATCATCATCATCATCATCATCATCATCATCATCATCATCATCATCAACATCATCATCACCACCACCATCACCACCACCATCTTCATCATCGTCATCAAATGCAAGATCTGCGACAGACTTTGGCAACCTGGTCTTTGACCGTCACTCATCTGTTAAAACTCTCCAAGTTGGTTGCTCTGGGTCTAGCCTACCTCGTCTGCCTTCAATTTTGCTAGTAAGGGCCAGATGTTCAAAGTCTTTCTGTCTATTGAAGAGTCCCAAAAACTACATAATTTGTTTTTTTCTCATAAAATAAAATCAGCGGCAAGATTAGACAAGAGTCAATTCCATCTGGAGACATTTGTTTTGCGCCATCTTCAGTGTCTGCAGCATACATTAGAAAGGACATCATTGCACTCACCCTCGCATGGATTATCGGTGTCTCTCTCCCCTTCCCCCTCCTCCTCCTCCTCCTCCTCCGCCTCCTCCTCCTCCTCTCTCTCTCTATCTCTCTTTCACTTCCTCTTTCTCTGCTATCCTTGATGACATCATACAGCCAACACATTCAAAGCCATTCAAAAGGACGAAATGACAGACCGGATGACCAAAAGAAAGACATTACCAATACAAAATGTAATATCAAAATATTCGACCTAAATTCTTTTTGTTTCTTCAGCGCATCAAACAAAAACAACGTCCATTAAATCTAGGTCAATCTTATGATCAAAAGGTAAAAAGAACCGACAGAATTCTTCTGACGAAGAAAACAAAATGATAGCTTCCAGGCAACGGTTATTTCTCAAAATTAGGTCAAACTCAAGATTCCAGACAAAACGACGTTCTGTAATTCTTTGGGGGAGAATTCTCCTGTACAAAGAACGTACCTTTTTTCTCAAAGTCATTTCGCCTACTCAACTATTCTTCTTCGATTTTTTTCTGTCTCTAAAAAAAAAAAACCAAAAAAAAACCAATGCTAAAGAAACTCAGTTTTTTTCTTCGTCATCTCGTCTTGTTTTACTGGAATGTTTTGGGTGAAGAACTCCTTTTTGAACACATCAGAGCCTACCTTTTACTTAAAGTCATTTCGCCTGCTCAATTATTATTATTCTTTTACTTCCGTTTTTTCTTCTTTCTTAAAAGGATGTGAAGAATGTATTTTTTACTCTGTCATTTCGCCTTATTTTACTAGGTTTTTTAAAAAGAACTCTACTTTGGATATTACAAAGACTCATGAAAAAGAAAGAAGAAGAACAGTAACACTATTTTGTATTTGTTAAAAGTCTCGGTTGAGCTTTATGAATTTGCACCGCATCTTTCGTGCTGTGACAGGTTGAAGGAAAGTCTCAGTACAAGGCAAAGACCCTTCTTCAATACACACTCACGCACACACGGATATATGCTCACAGACATAGACAGACAACCACACATTCGCACACACGCACATACACACCTGCACACACATCCATATACATATACACATAACACGCGCACACACACATATAGACATTTTAACACACACAGAAATAGACACACATACATACACAGACACATACATACACACAGATTCACACATACACACTCTGACACAGACACACACACACACA
>NW_004798448.1:162567-165876 GCF_000002075.1 Aplysia californica
ATAGATAGATAGATAGATAGATAGATAGATAGATAGATAGATAGATAGATAGATAAATAGATAGATAGATAGATAAATCATAACAACAGAAATATTATAATGCAGTCAAAACTTCGTGGCGTAACTTATTGTCAACTATCTCCTCAACTATCGAACATAGACTGTCCAACTTTTCGCAGAATAACTTTTCCAATTGGTCTCAAAAGCTAGATATTTTAGATACCTGTACGCTGTGTTCTAGAAAATTCGTGTAATAAATATTAATTTCAAAATTCCAGTGGGTGGTTTCTATAGAGTTTTAAAAGTTTATATTTCGTTCATTGTAAAATGAGGGAATTCCACACCATACTTTTCAATTGGATTGTGACACAAGTGTTATAGAAGCTACTTTCAGTAGAAGGAGGACACATCCTCCATAACAGTTTTACTTTCGGTCTGATAAGTTAGGAAACAAAACATATTATGACTTCAGCGATATCACCATCCCCATATTTCCATTTTTCAACTTAATTAAAAATGAAATATTGCAGGGCAATTCCACACCCACATGAGCACACATGCCAAAATAAAAATAAAAAGACAGACATACAAGAAAATATAGCTGAATTGAAAAATAAAACATGGCAGACAGAATCAAATGATTAAAGCTGAATGTCAAACAGATTTCTGTTGGTTCTAAGGGCTGTACGTGTAAGTGGGGGTGTGGAATTACCCCGAGTGTGGAATCCCCCCACCTTCCGATAAGCAAGTCTGTCCTACTTCTAATCGCGACACTTTGCTTATTAAACGCATGTTTTGAGAACAACAACAACAACAACAACAACAGCAAAAACAACAACAACAACAACAACAACAACAACAACAACAACAACAACAATGTGTTCACTATAAAATCTCTTTTTTTGTAACCTATAATGGTATTAGACGAAACTTGAAGCTTTTTTTAATAAACCAAAACGCACTGGCACAAATGCATCGCTTGAGAATAGGTGTGGGTTACACGGTTCTTTACTTCTTTTACTCGTAGGTTATACACTTTTATACAATATTAAGAATTGCTTGTGATGATCTGTGAAGATTGTTTTAAAAATCTCACTTTCATACCGGTATCTAATACAGCCAAGAATGAAGGTATCTAATCAAGACGCCTTCCTATCGCACCATTCGCTTACGACCCCCCTCACCATCATGCTGCATCTCATCATACTAGTTTAAGTAGATTCTAGGAGCCCACATTTTGTTGGTTTTTTAAAACAATTTTATTCGCCATTTATCATGATATCATATTTGTGCGTGGGCTTAAGTTTTGCCACTAAAAAGCGTCATTTGTGAGCAATGACGTAGGCTATAAACGTATGCAAAATATGTGTGAGAAGCAGAAAGTGCTATTAACGCTTCCATTTTCAGCGTGGCGGAGATTTGTAATTGTTTTGTAAGTTTGGCCTCAATTGTAAGTTGATACAAACTGATACAAACTGCAGTACAAAGAAAGAGTGGCATGCAATGATTCATCCGTTAAAGAGATATTTGAGGATAAGTTGCGACACGAATCTTCGTCCACGCCTTGGTAAATCTTTCGTTTTCCATCTTCTTAGCAGTAATGACCAAAAACCAAAACAGAACTACAACTTCCCTACCAGAAACAAGAAATAATATTTAAAAAACCCGAACAAAATACAGCAAAAAAAAAAAAAGGAAAAAATTAATTTAATTAACCCAGAGTATACACATACTCTGATGACGTCTAAGCAGAGGTTTTTTTCTGTCTTTTCCCGCGGCAGGATTATCAGTTTTCTCCGTTGATCTAGATCTATTACACTCTCTAGACAAAAAGAAAAAACTATAGCACTGATGTGCAGAACCAGAAGTGGGTGCTGCTTCTTTTTTTTTTTTTTAAAGGAAAGGCATAATATTTTACAAATTGTTTACACATTACTATTTGTTTTGTATTGGTGAGATGTGCTTCGCAGCATCCTTTCACAAAAGAACAATAATTTGATACAAAAAACAAATGTGCTTACTTACACATTAACTCTGTATGTTGAATGCGATAGCCTTACAAACAATACGCTCTTCGGTTTAGTTGTTGGACATGTTTCCATGGCAACACCTAAGTTTCATTTCCTCTTTCGCCCTTTTGTTTCTTTCGCTTATTAGAGCTTAACAAAACTTGTGTGGACAATAAATACATCTACAGTTACATGAAGCCTACAGTCACATCTTCAGAAATATCTACAACTTTGTACATCTCCAGATTGATCGGAGAGCTGAGTGTTTTCTTTAATAGCTTGAACAGTTTTGTTGTCAGTTTGTTTTTTCTTTTGTTTTAGTTATCTATCTATCTATCTATCTATCTATCTATCTATCTATCTATCTATCTATCTATCTATCTATCTATCTATCTATCTATCTATCTATCTATCCCTGGTGTGATTTGCTCCTTCTCTCCTATCAAACATCTATCATCCTCATCTCTCCTTCATTTTTGTGTTTGTTACTTTTTTGTAACACCTCTAATCTTCAGTTCTTATGTTATGACCTAATTGTGTTGCAAGAGCCGTAAAACGCTAAATAAATCTCAGCACCTATATGACCTATTTGTGCTGCAAGTGCCGTAAACAGCTTTCTAAAACTTTAAAAATAAATGGATAAAACATGAACACAAGCAGCCGTCTCATGCACACTGTCCCTTGTGCCGTTTGTCCAGACAAATTTTTGTTAAGTTCCAGAAAAGAGAAGAAAGACTACAAAAAATACGAAAGAGGAAGTGAAATTTAGGCGTTGCCATGGAAACATGTCCGACAACTAAGCTGGAGCGCGTCTTGTGGCTCGCTCAAGCAGCAGCATTTTGATTGGGCTTGTTAGAGACCCGGTTTGAAGGCCAATACGAGTAAACAGTTCTCTCATTGGTTAGTGTGCTCATCGCTTACACGGCTACTTTCAATTTCAATAGATCTTGTCTTTCTTGATCATTCATTCTCTTTCTCGCCGTCTCTATCTCTGTCTCTGTCTGAATGGGTGTCTCTCTGTTTAATCTCCCTCGGTTTCTTTGTCTCGAACTATTTGTCGTTCTATTTTTCTGTCTGTCTATCTGTCTATCTATCTGTCTGTATGTCTGTCTGTCTGTCTATTTTTCTCCTGGACTCCCCCTCTCTATCCGTCTGTCTCTCTTTCTCCCTTTCTCTCACTTTCTCCCTCTCCTCGACTCTCTCTCTCTCTCTCTCTCTCTCTCTCTCTATCTCCTTCCCTTCCACTCTTTATATTCCCCTTACTCTCTATCACTCTCTCTTTCCTTCTCTCTCTCCGTCT
>NW_004798449.1:0-1976 GCF_000002075.1 Aplysia californica
ACAAACATACACACATACACACACTCACACACATACTCACAAACACATACACATACAAGCATGCACAAACACGAATGCACACGTGTGCACACCCATATACGCACACACTCTTCCCCCACACATCCTCTCTTCTACACACATCTGAAATATTACTGTAATGATACTCCTAAACACTGTGTGCGTTTCCGCTTCTCCTTCCCTCTTTTTACTATTTTCTTTTTATATTCATTTTTCAAAAAAATATTCTTGATCAATGTATTTACTTATATTTAATTTGTGTCACAACATCGTGGAATCAGGCGCTCGTCAAGTTTAGGCTTATGGGGTTATTGATAGGATCTTACTTTAAGCTTGTTTATCTGGGTAGAGGTCGAGATAATATTAGCCATTGAAGGAGATGAGGGTCGCCTGGTTTCATGGGTAAAAGGTTTTTAGAAATGACTACCACCAAAGTTTGGTCAGTTCGAACCTTGAGTGTCCTTGGAAACTGCAAATTTACATTTCCTACGTGCCTTTAATATAAGTTTTTAGTAAAATACTGATCACAGAAATGTGATTTTAATTGGACATAAAAGGTGTTTAATCAAGAAAAAATTATTGAAACTACCTAACGGACGGGGAAAAGGTAGATTTCTTCGATTGATTCATTATTTTGACGAAAATCTGATTACATCATTTTGTTCCGTTTTATTCTACTTTATTTTTTTAATGATATATTATATAATATAGATACTTTTATAAAGTTGGGGGTTGGGGGGGGGGTATTTTCCTTACCTTAACGAGAAGCTCCAACTGTACAAACGAAAGAAACTTCAAGTGCCACAAAAAGACTACGCACCACAAACACCTCCCACGAAATCTGGAAAACACTTTGACTTTGAACGATGCTTCAACAGTCTCCAAAAACAGCGGTATAGTGATAGTGGTAGTGAAAATACAATAACTGATAAGACTGTCGGGCTGTGCAACAACCCTAAGTCTCTGGAGTCGCTTGTCTATCTGTCTGTCTGTCTGTCTGCGGGTCTTCCAACCCTGTGAGGAGTCGGGGAGGTGAATGATAAGGGAGGAAGAGAAGAGAAAGTGTTGCTGGTAGAGATGGAAGAAGAAAGGAGGAGGGGAGGTGGGAGAGGGAGGTAGGGATTGAGGGAGAGTGGGCTGACTGATGTTGGTTTGGTTTGTTGTTGTTGTTGTTGTTTTTAGGAGGGGGTGGAAGGAGGGAGGTTGGGGAATGTGGAATCATTGGTTAGGGTGGGGGGAGGGGAGAGAGATGGAGAGGGGCGATGGGAATCGGAGGACTGTGTAGTGTTGGGCGGGGAAGGTGGGGGGAGGGAGCGAGGGGAAGCTGTTGTTAAGGGTGAGAGAGGGTGGCGGGTTTCTCAACTTTGTGTGTAAAGTGTATCGTGGTTGGCAAGTCTAACGACATCACGACAGGTTGGTGGAAAGGTAGCTCTGGCGGTGGGTCGTTAGACCTCAACACTCAACCCTAGAACATTATAAATCTTTCTGTAGGCCTATAGGCCTATAAATTACAAACATTAATAATACGAAGTGGCTAGCCGTACTCAGGTTATTATTGATCGAAACCTGTTCAGTACACAGGTCTCACTAGATCTCGTAATTATTCAGGTTTAAAATACATGTATATGTATGGCATGTCAGTAAGGCACCTTTTGGTTTCGTCTCAAATACAAATACATTTGTACATTAGGTATTGCAAACTAAAAATTTATTTACAATTCAGTAGGCCTAGTTTTGCTGTTTGTCAGTCTAGTAATGATTATTATTATGTACGGCTAGCCTTGTAGCCTAGCCGTCATTAAGTACGGCTAGCCTCTCCCAATATAACAATAACCATCACGTATCTTGTCAGGAGCCGACATTTGCCGTTATGGTTTTCCATAATGGCGTCGGTGGCCTAGTGGTTAGGCTCTCGGACTCGCAACCGTAAGGTCGTGGGTTCGAATCCCGTCAAGGGC
>NW_004798449.1:3153-4763 GCF_000002075.1 Aplysia californica
CGGTCTTGCGGCCGCGTTTTTCGTCGAGTTCCGCTATAAACCGGCAATGTTTTAATGTTTCGCAATTTCTTGCAATTTTAGGCAAAAATGCACAAACGCCTTAATTTTATCAGAATGTTTAATACGGAATGGTGCAAGTACAGAGCCGATAGGCCTACATAAATCATTATGTAAAAATGCCTTAAGCTGTGTTCACACGGGAGTGGGCACTATAGCAATGGTCTACATTATTACTACTATTCTTTATAAATGGGAAAAATTTACTGTATTTTACGGTTTCACTTAGTGTTAAAACAATACCATACTGGTTTTAAAAAATAAAATATCTGAAATAGATCTAAATACAGATTACCGGTGTATCGAAGGTTTCAAGAGAAAAATAGAACAGGATCTGAATTGATTGGAGCATTAGCTAATTTTGCATTTAGAGGTAGTTTCGAAAAATATCCCATCAATTTTTTTTGTTTTTATAGACACACGGTATGAAAATCACCCAAGAAGAAGATACACTTGGAAGAGTCCTGGCGATAGAAGCAGAAATCAAATAGACTTCATACTTATTCTGAAACGTTTTAGAAACACAATAAAACCATCTAAATCATTGCCAGGAGCAGACTGTGATAGTGACCATGTACCAGTCATGTGTAAAATGCGGACAAGACTAAAAAAAACTCAAAAAGTCAAAAGTATCAACCTAAATTTGACATAGGTCTTAAGGACAAATCAAAAACTGAAAGAACGTTTCTCCATAGATGTAAGAAATAAATTTCAAGTTTAAAGTCTTGGAAAACATTACTAAATCGAAAGAACTATGGAGGAAAATGAAAGACTCAATAATGGAAGCTGTGAAAGAAAATATCCCCCCGAAGGCTAAAAAAGCTAATAAAAAATGAATGACCCAGGACATTTTAAAACTTATGGAAGAGAGAAGAAAAGCAAAATCAAATGTGGAAAAGTACACTATCTTAAACAGGGAAATAAAGAAAAAATGCAATGAAGCAAAAGAAACATGAATAAATGATCAGTGTCAACAAATAGAGAAGAACCAAAACAAAGACAGCAAATACATGCATTCCAAAATCAAAGAAGTAAGTGGGATAAAAGGATGCTCAAAAACAGGATGCATAAGATCAAAGGGAGGGGATATGTTAATGGACGACGGGGATGTCTTAAACAGATGGTCAGAAGAACTTTTCTAAGATAATAGAGGAGAAAAACCGGTAATAAAGAATGAAATAAATGGACCACCAATACTGAAAGCAGAAGTACAAGCTGCCATTAGGAAAATGAAACAAGGAAAAGCCACAGGGCCAGATAATATTCCAGCTGAAGTGATAGTCGCGCTTGAAGAACTAGGCACTGAAATAACCACAAAGCTCCTAAATGCTATTAAATTTTATGACAGCGGTGAGATCCCAGAAGATATGATGAAGTCAGTTTTTATAGCTTTACCTAAAACACTAGGTGCCACTGAGTGTGATATGCATTGAGAAAAAGTGTAATACCAGAGAAATCTAAAACACAATTCGGCTTTGTTCCTGACAAGGGCACCAGAAATGCTATATTCACCTTAACAATGTTAATGGAAAGATGTATTGAAGCACAGAAAG
>NW_004798449.1:5750-7515 GCF_000002075.1 Aplysia californica
CTTAGGGAACCTAAACAAATTGGTAACAGGGAAAGATCAGGGAAACGTAGCTTTTTGAGAGCATCCGAGCAAAGGAATGGATGGAAAACCCTGATCGCCGATGTCTGTTGCAGATCTGGCACTGGATGATGATGATACACTAAACCTCATACTACACTTCTAGATCTTAGCATAAAACAAGTACCCCTTAAGTACTAAAATTGGTCAAAGTTTATGCCTTCATTTGAAAGTTATTACGAAAGCCGGGGGTTCCGTTATTTTATGTCACGCGGTATTGTATTATATTTGGTCAATAACTTTATTGTTAACGTACTCGTGTGTTGTTGCTAGAATATATTGTTAATACAATTTGTATTGTGGGCCATGATTTTTTAAAAGGCTGTTCTGCTTTTGTACTCAAATTGTCATGTTCTTTAAACTAAAAATGTTAAGTCCGTATTGATGCACCTGGGATGGGAAGGTTGCAATTTTTTGCAAATTTTAAGCAGTTTACCTTGCAATTTTTTTGCAATTTTTCTATTTCAAAAATGCAATTTTCCACGGGGCCAGAATTAGTCTGGTGAAAAGCAACATAATGATGAGGGGGAATCGTAGTCAGATACTGCGACAGGAAGGTGCTTTGATCAGATTGCTATTGAGAATGACTCCGAAGGGCATGAAAATTTTGTTTTCAAATGAGATTCTTGAATTAATCCTTTTGTCCACTTGACTGGTCATTTGAACTTCACTGGTCCGGATCTATTTCGCCAGCTGATATCAGTATAGTATAAAACTGTTATTACCCTCACTATTGTGGTAGACTATCATGATTTATCCTACTTTTCGTGATTACGACCAAAGATTGTTACGTGCGATCTTTGTTACAACTAACTAGGCAAAATCAATTGTAGGATAAATCATGGTCTTAAAATACCACAACTCATAGAATAAAGTTTCTATAGTGAACACTTTTTTGCACGAGAGGTTCTCCAAACACGTGTTCAATAAACCATTTTCATGATTAGTGGAAAGTACACACTTATATTATCTATTTGTGGTGGCCGAATTTTGCTATTCAAAAGGCTTTTTAATGGCTGCATCGATCGACTTGCGGTTTTCGCCAAAAGATTCTTTAAAATATTCTCTAGATCATGACGCTCTTCGTTTTTTCAGTTTTGAGACAGTGTTGTTTTTTGTTGTTTTTTTGCAAAAAGCTAAATTTCTTTATTTCGCCGATCGCTTTTGTAGGCCGACGCTTCGGTCTCTGTAATTTTAGAAAATCCGCCAGGTTTGTTTATTTCAAGTCGTACTTCCATTCGATACTATCGCTCATTGTCGGGCAATACTGAGCACTTTTTTAAGTGTGCGACCCGTATAGATCTAGTCTCATGTTTTCTTTTTTACCAATGACTTTCAGTTGATGTTAATTCACCGATCATTCCTTTCATCGAAAGGGGGCCCAGCTAGTGCTTTTATAAGTACACTGCACTGTATTGTTCTACCGCACGGAATGTAAGCATTTAAAAATTAAAATCGTAAAAACCACACACAGGGATTTAAGAAAAAAAAATTAATACACATATACATTGTATTTACATGTATAGAAGAATTTCCTAGAATACGGGGAACAGGTGTTTCCAAAAATATTCATCTGTTGAGACAAATGCATAGAAGTCGTTGTTCAAAATTTGGAGAGTCTATGTTCGATAGCTTAAGAGATCATGTGACAATAAGTTGCGCAAAGAATGTTTGACTGTACTATATATGTATAGATATTATATATATA
>NW_004798449.1:7815-8986 GCF_000002075.1 Aplysia californica
TATATATATACTCTGTCACATTTTTAAGTATACACATTTTGAAGCTCAATAAAACAAAATCTATGCCACCAATTACTTTCAAATTTACACACTGATTACGTGATATACCTGTCGCTGGTGAGCTGTTTTCAGATTTCTGAACGCGCGAGTGGTTTTGTAACTGCAAGCGTGCTACATGTTTCATCTTTTTTGAGAATTACTCATGATACGGCAATCGATACACATCGAAGCTTTGCCATTTTATAACAATTCGCCAATGACCAAACTTGTTTTGTCTACGTTTCATGATGCCACGCCCAAAGAGAAAATGTGCGAAATCAGCTTGTTGGAATGATCCGCGGGGGTGCCTCGGTATCCACTGTTGCGAGACATTTTATGTAACAAGAAGAACTGTGTACACAACAATGGATCGTGAGAAAACAACAAAATCAGGAAAAGATCGACACTGCCAATGTGGGAGAAGAAAAACTACTCCAAGAGAGGATTTTTTATACGCCTGTCGCATCTACGGAATCGTTTCAAAACGGCAAGACAAAGCAGAGATGAGTTGAACAACATGCGACAACATCAGCCTTAGACACTTCCTCAACTTGAGAGAGCATTGCATGAAGAGGGGAATAACATCCCTCAACGGGCAGTGCAGCGATTGATTGATTCAAGGCGGCGACGATGTCAGGCCGTCATCAACGCTACTGGTCGTGTTACTTTTGTAGACCACCCTCACACTCTTTTAAGTTGTCAATAAACCTGTTATGTTATCATTCCGTATTGTTGTTGTTGTTTTCGTTTTTAAAATTGATTGAATTCGCATTCCTGAATTTAAAAAAAAAATCGACTCATTGTGAAACTAACTATTTCAATTTTAACACAGTGTATACTTAAAAATATGACAGAGTATAATATACATATATATATATAATATGTATAATTATGTACACTGTATATAGTTTGTTGTGTTGTCTGTTACCCAGCTGTCAAGTCTATGACAAAGGCATCTCATCAATTTCTGTCCTAACATTTTTCTTCCCTTTCATGTTTCCTTTCATACTTTTTTGTTTCAACCCTATTTTTTCTTGTATACCTTGCATTTTATCTCCACGCGTCGTTATTGTTTCGATGAGCCGTCTCTCCATCTTTGTCATTTCCAGCACTTTCTGGTTTGTCTCTCCCC
>NW_004798449.1:14320-24616 GCF_000002075.1 Aplysia californica
ATATTGTTAAACAGAGCTATTTGTAAAGATAAAACTGAAGGGTTTTTTTCTTATGCAGGAGTGTAACACCCCCCCCCCTCCCCTCTCCCCGCCAGGTTTGAGTTTTAACAGGGACGTTGGATAGAGAGTTTGTTTGTTTGTTTGTTTGTTTGTTTGAGCAAAGAGAAGCACATCAACACAAAAATTGTCATTTAGTGCTGGGAAAAAATAGGACAGACAGACAGACAGACAGCAACAACAGAAGGAAAGTAGAGAAGTAGGACCTACCAGTGGTGCCCCCCAACCACCTGCCTGGATAGAGAGAAAAAAAAGTCAAGTGGAGAAATAATCATTATAGAAAGACAATACTGCATAGGCAGATAAAACGTTTTTTTCATTTTGATGCAAAAATTTGTCATTTGCTCAATCAAAAACCTGATTAGTTACCCTACTTGTGTGAAATAATCAAAGTGATATCGTGACTAGTTTATTAATAAATTCAAATTCGAATTTCGGAAGAATACTATTTTTCAATCATTATGCTGACAAAACCTCTTTTCCTCTGAACCGTTAAGAAGAAAAGGCGTTTGGTCAGCCATGTAGATACCAAGTGTATTGAGCATACATGGAGACAAATAAGGTGGAGCCAGAGGGGAGGGAGGGCAGGGGTAGGAGTAGACATGGTTTGACTTTTCTTTTTTTTTTTTGGGAGACCGGTCAAAATTCATATTCATAAAACAAAACTGAACACAAAAAGAACACTGTATAGCATATCATGCTTTCAAACATCACTAGATGACCGTGGTAACAAAAGAACATCCCAGATCTTAAATAGTGATAAAATACAAAAGAAAAAAAACCCCAACAAGAACTCTTCCGTAAAATTATGTTGATACAAGCGTAATCTTGAGGTTCCAGTTCAATAATGTACTCAGATCTACGTCAAGTAAATATGATCAGTAAAAGAAAACAAATCTCTTGTGGGAGCTGCAAAAAACGGCTATTTTGAAACAGAGAAAACATTGTCATTGATACACTGTATGCTTCCCGGAAACCTGTGAATGCTTCTGAGTGTTCTGTGGTCTGCTGGGATAATAGTATGGTGTAAAGCGCACAGGCCTTGCTATAGAGCGAGGTTATGCGTTATACAAATCTATTAATTTATTTTTTTAAAAACTTTGTAGGCTTCACACTCCTGTAAAACGAAGTTGTGATGTTAAGGAAGGTTGCTAATTTAAGGAAGAGAAAAAAAATTGGCACAAACTTCTGATAAACCAAATATAGGTGCTCGCTCCCTTGCCAAAATTTGAAATCCAGCAACATTTCAGCTTCAATCAGATTCTTTATGAGCACATCACTCCTTTTTTACAGCATAAGCAATAAAACCTTTGCCAAACACATACACGTGATACATAGATAGCTCTCTCCTCTAGTTTGGAAAGAGTACATAACTCAAAAGAGACAAAAATAAAAATAATCTATTTGCGCTGGTACATGAGAAATGCTTGTATACTGCCACCAGATCATGAAAACAACGGTACCAAATAACATGCAAAATATCCATTTATCAGAACATCACTTCATTCCATTCCCAACAAAACTTATAAATAAAGCAAAGTATGAACATTTGAGAAGTTGCACAAAATTTCACATTGCTAAATATCATCCTCGTAAGAAAAGAACAAAATCCAACTCGATTTCAAAACAGGAATCGTTAGCGAGGAAAAATCGAGTACTGAAGAGCAAAGAAAAAGGTCAAAGCTAGATAGGACATATCAAACCAAGCTGGAATATCTGAGTACATAAGGAAAAGACTCAGGGGCACAGGAGACTGTATGTTAATAAAAGATGTGTCTTTCTCTGAAAAGGTATACATTTTTTTTCACTTTTTTTTCCTCTTTTTTTTCACCAAAAAAAAAAGAAAAGGTGTAAATTATATATCTATAGTATACGTGTATATCAAACTGAGCTTAAATTGACAAAACTGAGTGGTGAAGCCAACATTTGAGCATCAAATCTGCTAGAACTAGGATATAAAAATGCTACGAAGTGCGGTGGTCTGAAACAGTAAAATAGGTAGCTCTATAAATATTCATCACAATTATATCAAACAACCTTTCAACCTCACAACACAAAAGGTCTCCCTCACCTACCATATATATATATATATATATGATATGTCCACTCATATTTAGGAAACGGGATAACCCTGTTTAAGGTAACTTTTTAACTTTTTGGACTTGAAGAGAAGTGCGTTGACAGAATATAGCTGTCACTCACAGCAGGGCAAAAGAGACTGATGTTTGCTTATTCCTTTGTCTTAGTAAAGACAGTCATACCATCATATAACAGCTCGGAAGCCTGCTTTGAAAGTCTGTCTTGGAGGCCTGCTTCATTCCCAATATTTCAGGAGTATTTCTAGTCAAAATTCAGACCTGTCTTTAACACGCATACTGCATGGATAATTCAGTATCATTTATTTCTCAGATTTTTAAAAATTTTGATATTTGGGGGGTTAACTGGTCCCAACACAAGAGAAATGATACATTCATTATGACAATATCTCAGCGATAAAATATTCTTCTCTTCTCTCCCCTTCAGCAAGAAAAGATGTCAACAGAGTATCAAAAATAAAACTGTTGCGAGAGATTCCGATATCTAATTGTCGAGTTAAGATCTTTCATAGATATATTAGAACAGATAAAATATATTTTACTCCGAAACTTTGTCAAGTGTAATGAGTATTTGAGATCTGAGTGAATTTTCTGTCATCAACAACGAAGGAAAGGACAGATACAAAGAGAAGAAAAACTGTCTGTGTTTGGTCCCAGCGGATTGCAGTTGGTCCCAGTAGGTCTGACTTAATACTATAAAAACAACAGGGGAGGGAGGGGAGTGTGTGTGTGTGTGTGTGTGTGTGTGTGTGTGTGTGTGTGTGTGTGTGTGTGTGTGTGTGTGTCTGTGTGTGTCTGTGTCTGAGTATGTGTGTGTATGTGTGCGTACGTGCATGTGAGTGTATGTGTGTGTGTGTGTGTGTGTGTGTGTGTGTGTGCGCTCGTGTGTGTGCGTATGTGTGTACGTGTGTGTATGTCTGTCTGTCTGTGTCTGTCTGTGTATGTGTGTGTATGTGAGTGTGCATATGTGTGTATGTGTGTGTGAGTCTATCTGTCTGTGTGTGTGTGCGTGTGTGTGTGTGTGTGTGTGTGTGTGTGTGTGTGTGTGTGTGCGCGTGAGTGTGTGTCTGTGTGTGTGCATGCATGTGTGCATGTGTGCATGTGCATGTGTGTGTGCGCGTGTGTGTGTGTAGTGACCTATGCATGTACATATTTACCATGCCACATAACATTTATTCTCTTTGTGTATAGCAAGAAAAATTTATCTTATCTAATCTTATCTTGTATTGGACCTAATACTGCAGTATTTTGAGTACATCACCAACAGAAGAAAGAGTATCATTTAAAAAAAAATTATTTTAAAGACTAAAATTGATATTAGAGATATGAATGAAGCTTACAGTAAAAAGAGAATGGTTTTCCCAATACAAATAGGAAAAAAGAAAACCAGGGAGTGAAGTCAACTCTTTCAACACAGTGCATGCTGCATCCCCCTGTGGGTCAGGATCTTGACAATTGTGCAATTTCAAGACTTACAATTTATGCCCAATGCAATCTAGAGGGTAAATGAAATAGTCTTGAGCTGATATGAGTCATTACGTGTTGGAGTAAGGCGCTCGTCAAATTTTGGGCTTACGGAGTTGCTCGTATCATCTTTAAACTTGTTCATTTGTCTTGCCTTTGGCTTTTTAAAAAATACCAATCTATCTTGAATAGAAGTTGAAACATTTGTGATGGTAGGATGCGGGGGTGGCGGTCACCTGGTGACAGAGATAAAACTAGCAGGAAAATCAGTGATCGCCAAAGTTTGGTCACTTCCAAAGCAAGAGTTCCTTGAAAACTGCAAATTAAAATTTTTTTGTGCCTTCATTCAACATTTTCAATAACATCCAAACAGAGATGTGATATTAAATTATGGATATAAAAGGTGTTAAGCCAAAAAGCGAAAAAAATTGACAAAATATGCACATCGGGTAGAAAAAAAGTATAATTTTCTTTGATTTAAATTTAATTATTTTGACGAGTGCCTGATTTCTTCACATATCTCACATATATGAGTATTTAACTCTTTGTTTTGCTTGCAAACAAATCAAAATGTTTCAAATAGGCGAGAAAGTCACACAATGTCCTCATCCTCTTAAGGAATAAGACAATACAAACTTTTCAGAGAATTAGGAGCAACTGATATATCATTCATCCTAATCTCAATATAGATAAAATAAAGAGATAAAAGGTGAAAAAAGGTAAAATGCTAGCGTAAAGGGAGTTTGAAAATAAATGAGTTACATGGCAGCTGAGTTCTGACAGAATGTCTGGAATACCAATCAATAAACACAATAATCTCGGCGACAGTTCTCACTAAATGAGGAGGCTGAACATATGTGGGTACATATCTATACTACGTTATATTATTTATATAATATTGTCAGTATCATTCCACTACCACCCCAACAGGTCAATTTCTGGAGCGGGGTGGGGGGTGGGGATGGTTAAAAAACAAAAACATCTTTCAAATAATAGACAGAAAGGGACATCTTACGATATAGTTTCTTCCTTCTTACTTTATTTCATTCTTAGTTGTTTATTGGAAAATAATGAGTTCCAAAAGTCATGGTTCCAACTGAGGGAGGGGCGGGCGTCTCTCTTTCTTTAATTTTCTCAAAACTTAAAAAACGACACTGGTGCTTTTGGAAGAGTACTGACAATATAATACAAAATTAAAACAAATATCTTTCCCAAATTCAAAATAATAATGTATGTTATCGGCTTTACAAAGTGAGTAGTAAGAGACATAAGCAGCAAACCTCATAGAATACCTCCCCCACATTTCACAGTAGGACACGACCGAGTGTTTCTCTACAGCGGAATATTAAACAAGCTTCTAAGCCGCACAGCTTAGAAACATGACAGGAAAATGGCACTTTTTTCTTGGTGGTTTTGAGGGAAGAAGGAAGGTGGTGAGGGAGGGGGGGGGGGTTATCTTTTCTTGTTTGTTAATTTTAAAAAAAGAAAGAAATAAAAAAGAAGAAAAAAAAAATCCAAATGAAGAATGTAACTTTTTTCTTTATTCTTCCCCCCCCCACACTCACACGAGCCCATGGTGCAAAATCCCATGTTCTCTGAAGTCGTTCAGCGTCCGAGTACCTTGCTTTCACACATTATTCAGTAACTGGCCCCTGCGTTTCTCCGAATATAATAATATCACAAAAAAGACACCAGGGAGGAGTCACAACTATCTATATATAACTATATATAACTATATATATATATATATATATATATAACTATATATAACTATATATATATAACTATATATATATATAACTATATATATATATAACTATATATATATATATATATATATATATATATATATGCAAACAAAACTAAACTTAAATATCACAAATATACGAAGACTCCCAATATGTCGGGACAATGACGCAACAGCAGACCACCATCATCATACTACGAGAACATTCCCTAACGTCACGACGCACCACCCACACACACACACACACACACACACACACACATCAGTATTCTGCGGCTTGGCCGTACTTCCGAGGGTCGGAGAAAGCGGCCAGGTCATCGTTGGTCTTGTCGATGCCCTGCACACAGCTCAAGCCCTCCACCGCCCGCACCATGGTGTGGCCCATGTCCTCCATCTCCTTGACAACCATTTGGGGGATGCCGCCTGAGGGAAACAAATTTACACGTTGGTGGGTTGGGGTTCATTTAAAGTTCCTGTGATTTTTTATTTAGATTATTTTAAAACATCCAAGCAGTGCCAAGCACTGCAAAACTTAACTAAAAACATGATGCAGCAGCTCATGTGTCTTTTAAAGATCAACATCATCATTTTTGTTTTATCGTTTTAGTAAGTGTTTTACGGCACTTGCAACACAATAAGGTCACAAAAGTGCCAAAGATTAGGTGTGTTACAAGGGAGTAACAAACATGAAAAAGAAGGAGAGATTAGCACGATAGATGTTTGATAGGAAAGAAAGAGCAAACCACACCAGAGCACCTGCCAACCACCCACTTTTTTTTCCACGTCTTGGACAGTGTCATTATAAAACAAAACAAAACACACAAGGGGAGAAGTTGGATGTAGTCTTTTGTACAGGTGATTGTCTTGAATAAGTGGCACTTAGAGCAGGAAAAAAATGGGGAAAGCGTTTAAGTTTAATGCCTCTATCAACACTATTAGGCTATTTAAGAGGAAGGGCCTCCGAGTTTAACGTCCATCCATGTCCGAATGGACCAAGTCAGAAGGGAAATTCGTGTAAAGCGCCTTTCCCAAGGACACAAAGTCGGACCGAGCTTTAGAACAATATAGACAATATTTTTATATAAAGTGTAACATAACATACACAATTAGAGTAAAATACTAGTAAATGTGTCACAACGCGGTTGAATCAGGCACTTGCCAATTTTGAGGAATATGGTGTTATTGACATCATCTTAAAGCTTGTTCATTTAACTTGCTTTTGATGTAAAGAATATCCATCTATCTTGAAGTCCAGATATTTGCAATTGAAGGATGAGGGAGTCACCTAGTGTCAGAGAAAAAATTTGCGAGAAAATGACCACCAAATTTTTGGTGACTTCTAAGGCTTGAGAATCCTTGAAATCTGCAAATTTGCATTTATTGTGCTTTTGATCAACAGCTTTCAGCAAAATCCAGGCAGAAATATGTTTTAAATGGACATATAAGCTGTTGAGTCAAAACAAAAAAAATTCGATAAAAATTGTCTAACAGGTGGGAAAATGTTGGTTTCTTTGATTTCATCACTTTGACGAGTCCCTGATTTCAACACGATGCCACACAAATATATTTACAGGACATACGAGAGGCAAGGAAACAATTACATATATATATATCATACTTAAGGGGTGGAGCGACCCTCGATTTTGCAGATTTTGGGTCAGGCTATGCACATTTTATGTTGGCTGATTTTTGAAGATCAACCAGTTTTTTGTCTAAAAATAGCATGGATACAATTGAGAAAGACTTTATTCTCCAGGTAAATTGCTTTTAAAAACATGAGGATGGATTAATATAGTGAATTTTCACAAATATTTTAGGTTTTCGCAAAATATAATTTTTGTGCAGCCCCTACTCCTTCCTTAGTTTTCATCCTTTTGACATGAAACTTTCAGGAAACATAGTTGGCAAGGCTGCCATCAATATAACAGAGAGATATTTGCGGAAAAAAATAGTACTTTTACATTGGCAATGATTATGCAACCTAAATTTAGAAAAACGTTTTTTTATACTTTGGGAAAATTCTCATATTTTTTTCTTTTGCATTTATTGAAAAAAACTTGCTGTTACTCTGATAGGGTCTGGTTCTCACCAAATTTGGTCAAATTTGGTCTGTAAATAAGAAAGCCTTATTTGAAATTCATTGTTTATTTTCAAGATGGCGGCCATTTCCATAGCAACCGCTGTAGCTAGGCCAAAATAAAATTGCGTATCAAGAGATTTTACTATGTCTAACTTAAATGTGTACTTAGATTTGATCTCGGGCAACAAACACAGAAAATGGTCCCCAAGGGTAGCTCCTCCTGTTAATCCCCACAATTTCAGAAATCCAGGTTTCCAGATGTACCCGGAAAAACGGCACAGCACCATCAGTAGTTCGTACTCACTCTCATACTCGGTGCTCTCGGAGAGCTGGTTGTGCACCCTGGGCGCCAGGATTGCGCCCGTGATGTTCATGTCGAACAGGACCGAGTTGACGATGGTCTCTGCCAGCCCCGTGATGATGCGGGTGCCGTTGGACGCTCCGATGACCAGCCGGTGGGCGCACGGGTGATCGTCGTTGTACAGAACCAGTGGGCTCATTGAGGACTGGGGGCGTTTGCCCGGTTCCAAATTATTCACATCCTGAAACACAGGGGTTTTTTTTGTTTTTTGTTTTTTTAAAAAATAGTAGTTTAGTGTTAGTAGGATTTTTTGGACTATATTTTAGTAAGTGTTTTACAGCACTTGCAACACAATAAGGTCATATAACTGTGGAAGATTAGAGGTGTCACAAGAGAGTTTAACAAGCGCAAAAAAGAAGGAGGAAAGATAAAGATGATAGATGTTCGATAGGAAAGAAGAAGCAAACCACACCAGAGCACCCCTCCCCCCCCCCTTCTCGGGGATAAAGAGTTAAAGAAACAAAGTCAACAAATTGCTCATTTTGAGACCGGAACACTACCCTCTGCCCACATTTCAGGGCAAGCTTGTAGATTTCATCCCAAAATCATCTTGACATCTTCCCTCGAGTCTTGAACAGTACTCACCCATCTATTCAACAGTGTTTCATAGGCATGCAATAGAGTAGGGTGTCGACGAAAATAGGTAAACTTTTTTATATTTTAGGTGCATGCTGTAAATCCCCTATTATTTTTATTACTTCTTAAGGCTAACGTCAAAGGAAACTTGTTCGGACCTTAGTTTGTAGAGACCTTCATTGACGGACTTTTAGATTCTGTTGGTCATGCAACGTTTAGACCTGCATGAAAAGACTCGATAATATTAAACAAAGCAATTTGTTTTTACCCCAGTTAAATTGTGGACAGACAAAAGTAAGCAAGCATAATAAATTAATAACGTCAAAACCTACACGGCCAGTGGTGTGACATTAATGTCTATGAAGTGATTGTGAATACCTCCCTGTGCACGGGTGTAACCCCTCTGTGACATATATGACATACGCCATTCTTCTTAATGATATTTTCTTACACGGCGAACAAGCCAAGATACCACTGTGACCTACAGCGTTCGTCACGCCTTGCTAATCGCGAGGACCATGGTGACGAACACTGTTTGTCGTATTGGGCATACTGGTTCTATTAGATGTATTTCGAAAAACTAATTGTAGATACACATTGGGGAATATATATTCAGTACAAAAAAATCAATTCCTTTTAGACATATTCAGTTGTATTTGTAAACCAGGTCTAATTATAAGAAACTGACCTCTAAATCTAGCGCTACTCTGTGCCGCCGGGGATCAAAAACTGTGCCTGGTGAAGCACGAACTGACCCGGAGTCATGAAGGGGTTAAGGAGTCTAATAACTGTCAAAACTGACTGGTTCTGAAATGTTAAGTCGTTTATCAAAACTGGTCAAACTTACCTGTGCTGTGCCATTCAGGTTAAAATCCATCAACTGATTATTGAGAATTATCCCAGAAGGTAGCAAGTACTGGTTTCCAAAAAGACTGTTCAATGAACTGTAGAAAAAGATGTTTCAGTTTTAGTAAAAGTTAAAGATAAGTTAAGTTAAGATAAGATAAGATAATACTTTAATGTCCCAGAGGGACATTTTCTTGGCTGTACAGGACAGTAAAAACACATGCAGGTATACATACAGCACTTGCAGGACAAATAGGTCATATGGATGGCAAAAAGATTACAGGTGTTACTAGAAAATAACATAAAAAGAAAAGTTCTGCTCTAGTGAAAGTTTTATACCTCTTGCAACACAGTAAGTACGTCATTATACGTGCCGAAGATTAGACGTGTTACAAGAGACCAACAAACACAAAAAAGAAGTAGGAGAGATCAGAAAAATAGATGTCTGATGATGAGAAAGACCTGGGTTGGAAAATAATCACGAGAGAGAAGGAGCAAACCAAACCAGAGCACTCACCAACCACCCATAGTAAAAGATTTATGGCACTTACAACACAAATGGGTCAAACTATAAATGCCAGAGATTAGAGGTGCCAGTTTTAGTTTTAGTAAGAGTTTTACACACTTGCAACACAAAAAGGTCATATAAGTGCCGAAGATTAGAGGTGTTACAAGAGAGCAACAAACACAAAAAAGGAGGAGAGATGAGGACAATAAATGTTTGATAGGAAAGAAGGAGCAAACCACACCAGGGCGAGACAGAGAGACAGACAGACAGACAGAGACAGAGTTGGAGACAAAAAGAGAGAAGGAGAGAGCGGAAGGGAGGAAGAGACAGACAGACTGACAAACGAATGAGCGGATAGATGGATCGATGGACAGACAGACAGACAGACACGGACAGACAGACAGACAGCCAGATAGATAAACAGACAGACAGACAGGGGGACAGACAAAAAGACAAACAGACAGACAGACAAACAAAGAGACAAACAGAGGGACAGACAGGCAGAAAGAAAGAACAATTCCAAAATTCAAAAATACATCTTTTGTTAAAAAAGTTGACATG
>NW_004798449.1:25794-38294 GCF_000002075.1 Aplysia californica
GTGTGTGTGTGTGTGTGTGTGTGTGTGTGTGTGTGTGTGCGCGTTTGTCGATATAGATATATAGATATTTATGTATATATGTGTATGCATGTCACACACCATTTGATCTCTCTCTCCCTCCCCTCCCCTCCCCTTTTTCCCTCCTTACCTCCTTCAAAATGTACCACGTACATAATATTCATTCACCCACCCCTAACCTAAGCAGCTCACAAAGCACACCATACCTCAACCAGCTGATGATACATCAGAGCGTCTCCGTACCAGTCCTGCTTCCAGCCTAGTTTCTCCACAACGTTGAGGATCATGCCGACCACAGCGGCGCCGGACGGAGGGGGGAGCCCGACCACGGTCAGTTCTGTCGTAGACAGTTGGAAGAACAATTATTTGTGAGACGTACTGACAAAATGAGTTACTTCTCTCTCGCATTCCACAAATGGAGATATCAGCAGAAAATCCATACTGGGGTCAAATCTATAGATTTTAAAATTCATGCCACTTTCTGTAAGTTTGGCATGTCTTGTATCATCGCATACTTATAAATTGTACAAAAGCCATTTATAAATTTAAAGTATCTATTTCCATAGGGAAAAAACCTGAGAAGTCATTTTGTCAGGACACCTCACATTTTTCACACCACTACAGGCGACAAGGACCAAAGACTGCTGTGAAAATACACTTGGAGAATGTGATTTCTTTTTATTTGATTTTTTCAATTTTTCAACACTTACAGAAACAAAGGCTCGTATAGTGAAAAACCTTCAAGTACCGCACCAGTTTAGGATGCTAAAGCAGTGGTAGAATATTACTCAATTTTAAAGACCTTGGCAGCCCTACAAACACACGTTAAAAAATCATAGAGGTTCATCAACCATTAAGCCATGACACAGAGTGACTTCCTTTGGTATTTACTTCAGAGCAGTGCGTCCGTTCGCTGCTTGGCTTAATCATGTTTAGTGTGCCTGGTCGAGTCGGCCACTGCAGTCGCCAGCAGTAATGAGCGCATACTATGGCCTGATGTCTAAAGTCACTGACGGTACTATAAGTGTTAATGTAGGTGTCAGGCCTGGTAACTTTTGAAAATGCAAAATAGGGAAAATCAGCGTGGTGCGCAGCGTGATAGGTCATATTCCTGTCACACTCAATTTGTTTATATTTATTTTATATATGCATTTATGGCCAAACAGGCAACACTGAGTCGGGATCGAGTAAACATAGTGCGCAGATTCGATTGCCAGGTTTACTTGAGCATTACATGTAGCCGAACCGTCAAACAGTAAAGGGCGCACGACTGATCTGGATATTTTAGTAACACACGAGTTCCGGTATCGTCAATTTCATTCTTCATTTTCGTGCAAATAATTGAAATAATACTAATATAATAGCACGGCTCCGAAATTGGGAAATCGAGACTGTCGCGAAGTCGGGAGCAGCGCATCTAATTCGAGAAATTCCTGACAAAATTGGGAAGGTTAGCAGGCCTGAGGTGTTTTATCCCATCCCCCCCCCCGGGACATAATTTAGATCACTCAGGTATAGCAGGCCCTAACCCTGTCTGTCTGTGCCAACCAAGGCTGAGAGGGATACGACATCCCAGCAGAAAAACCCCCAAGACATTCGAAAAAGTCTTTCCAAGCAAACTAAAATGTTCTGAACCGACAAGATTTTTAAAAAATAAAGTAAAAATCCAATAAAATAACAAAACATATACAAAAAATTCCACTTTTGATAGATAATCCCTGATTGGGTAATTTAGCCAGCGACAGACAACAGCTAGCTCTACTGTATGCCTACCTTTGAACGTCGAGGAGATCACTGATGGAAAAGAAACTGTATAATTTTTTAGGTCTTCCTCTGTGATTATTCCCCCTTGTTCTCGCATCTGGGAAAAGGAAAAAAAAGAATTCGTTTGTTTCAGTAGAGGGTTTACTTTACGGCGCCCGCAACTACATTAGGTCATAGGAGCGCCAAGGGGCGGGTGTCAACAGAGAAGTCTTTATAGGGAATCAGGCTAACTCTGCTCACCTCTCTAGCTTCAACAGCACAAAGTCTGCTTCGATTATCAAGGCACCCCGGAAATAGCGGGTCACAAGAGTGTGACAAACATACACAAGAAGTAGAGGGAAAATGATGATAGTAAGGACAGAGAGTCTGGTAAGGATTAGGAAAGAAAAAGCAGCAGTTCCCTGTTGCAGTTCAGGCACAGTTATGAGCAAGACATTGTTGAATCAGCCCATTTACAATTCTAATGAGCATAAGAACAAGTTAATGTCCCCCCTTTGAGAATGGCCTAAAGACATTTCAGTCAGTGGCACCGCCCGGGGGGGGGAGAACAAAAGATATAATAATAATAATAGTTAATAACGATTGCATTTATACAGCATATATAAATGCTCTGCAGCAAGCTCAATACACGTTACAACTATTTTTACCCCTGCAGATCCAAGACCACTCATAAATGGCGCTCATATGACCTTATGCAGTTGCGAGCGCCGTAAAACCTCTACTAAAACAAACCACTCATAAAGATTCACAATGCACACAATGCAAGCAGCCAGTTAAGCACTAAAACACTAACAAATTGACCAGATCTTTCACCATCTACAGCCAGGTACCCTGCTCATCCAAGAGAAGTTAGAACAAATCATGCACAGTGCATTTCCCAAGAACACAACTTCAGGCCCCTGACAGGGTTCAAACCCACAACCTCTGAGTAAACTGGTGCGGTACTTGAGGGCTTTTCCCTACATGAGCCTTCAGTACCGTAAGTGTCAATCACACCATCATCAGCGTCTTAACTGTGAGGCGAGCGGGCAAAATGAGTTACTTCTCGCAATCCATGAATGGAGATGGCCAGAAGATTTTTCTATTGATGCCATACTCATTAAGTATAGATCTAACACGTCTTTTATTATTTCACACTTCTAAATTGTAAAAACTCCAGCTATAAGTGAGACACATCTATTTCCATCTAATAGGGCTCAAATCCGAGAAGTAACTAATTTTATCAGAACGCTTCACAATTCATCACATTGTTGTCAGGGACATACTGACCTTTTGTTTTAGTAAGGTTTAACATCGCTCGCAACTGCATAAGGTCATATGAGCGCCAAGGGGGGGGGGGGATGTCAAGAGAGAAGTCCTTACAGGGAATCAGACTTACTCTGCTCACTTCTCTAGCTTCAACAGCAGAAAGTCTGCTTCAACTATCAGAACACCCCGGAAATAGTGGGTCACAAGAGTGTGACAAACATACGAAAGAAGTAGAAGAAAATGATGATAGTAACGATTAGGAAAGAAAAAGCAGAAGTTCAATGTTGCAGTTCAGGCACAGTTATGAGCATGACATTGATGAATCAGCCCATTTACAATTACAATTCTACTGAGCACAAAAACTCGAGATGTTAATGTCCCCCCGTTTGGGAATGGCCAACAGACACTTCAGTCAACAGCTCCGCCCCGGGGGGGTACGTACATACTGACCTGCTTCACAAAGGGCTCCCTCAGCCTCCCCGAGTACAGCGCGTCTGGGTCTGCCTGGATCGCCCGCAGCGTGGCCACCATGCCTGGGAGCGTGATGTTGTCCTCCATGGTCTTGAACTCACCATTCAGCAGCAACACCCCCCGGAGGGAAGTGCTTAGATCTGCTTTGTTCAGCTTGTGGAAGACATCTTTGACTGAGCAGAGAAAATGTTTTTCTTTTTTAAATAAATAAATAAAAACATGTTGCCTAAAATTCAGAAAACTGGACATCTTTGAAAGAGCAGAGCAAAAAACAAAACAAAAAAACAAAATAAATATGTCGCACAAAACTCTGAAAACTGGACAACTTTGACTGAGCAGAGCAAAAAACAAAACAAGAAAAATTGCACAAAATTCCGAAAAATTGGACATACCATCTTTGATTGAGCTGAGCAAAAAAAAAAACCCAAACAAACCCAAACGTGTCACATAAAACTGAAAAATCGGGCATCTTTGACTGAGCAGAGGAAAAAAAATCAGTGTCGCATTAAACTCCAAACATAAGAAATCTGTTAAAAGTAAAAGTTTTACTTAAAAAAGGCAATTAAGAACCAAAAGGAATTTTTAAAAAATGAATGACACTGTAATTCATAATGTCATCTAATAAAAATACTAGTTTTTTCTGTCATTGGCAGGTGGGTGAGAATACCATTCTCATGTCTGTCCATTCAAAAACTATTCATCATAATGTGTGTGTGTGTGTGTGTGTGTGTGTGTGTGCGTGCGTGTGTGTGTGTGTGTGCGTGTGTGTGTGTGTGTGTGTTTGTGTATAATTTGTGTTTGTTTGAGTGTATGAGAGTGTGTGTGTGAGAGAGAGAGAGGGAGAGAGAGAGAGAGAGAGAGAGAGAGAGAGAGAGAGAGAGAGAGAGAGAGAGAGAGAGAGAGAGGGGGGAGCACACACACACATACACACACACACACACACACACACACACACACACACACATCACTCATATACAGTCGAACCTGTGTAGACGGAATCGCAAGGGAGGCAGAAACAAATTCCGTCTTGACAGGGGAATTTCGGGGAAAATGGAAGGGGGGGGGGGGGTTCAAAGGCCCAGCTGGTGGGATCAAGGATCGCTTGTCTGATCGGCAAGCAGTGGTCAAAACTTCACACCTCTCAGCTGCTATCCTGTCTGACAATGTCATGCGTCAGTCTTACTTATCCAATTACCACCAGTGCTTGCCTTTCATAGGACCACTGTTTGACCTACTAAAAATAGAAACGTTTCAACATCTCCTTTGCTTCCACCCTTAGCCCCACCCACAGTTGTAACAAGCTCAGTCAAACAATGCCACCCCTCACTGCCATCATGTAACAACGATTCGAGGAACTCTTTTCTCGACCGTTGAAGCTACAGCGAGCATGTAGCACATCTCTGTGATTGGCTGAAATATTGAGACGTATTTCGGCCATCTATTTTTGGCGTCGCGCGGGGTTTCCCTCGCCACTTGACCAGATCTCGCCGCGGGCCGTCGCGCGCACACTGGGCCTCCACGCCAGGTTGGTATCATCGCCGACTGATGTTTTCTCGACTGGCGTAAGACCAGGGCGGTAGGCATTGGTCAAACTAATTTCACACCTCTGGCTTCTTCTGGCTCCCCAGGAAAGTTTCAGTAGTGGCTCGCTACTCGAGCACTCTCACGAACAGTCGTGAGATTTCACACCCACACTACACTGACCATCTGCATCGCTCAGGGCTCACATGATGGGGTAACATCTACCCCCAAATTGCACCCCTACTTCCCTTCCTCTCCTAGCAGCATGGCCACGGCGTTAAGTTTAGAGCAGGCGCAACCAAATTTGCGAGTTTTGTTTCAAATCAGGGCTGAGCGGGCAAAGCATTTTCCGTCTTAGACAGAGGTGAAACCATCGGCAAGGAGCGGATTTTTCTTTCCGTTTCCGAGTTGGATAGGTTTCCGTTCTATACAGATAATTAAAGAGGAATAAATCAAAGGAGAAGCGGGGAGATTCCGTTAAGACAGGTTTCCATTTTATACAGGTTTCTGTTAAGGCAGGCTCGACTGTATATATGGTATAAATTAACACACACACACACACACACACACACACACACACACACACACACACACACACACACACACACACACACAACACACGCACACACAATGGTTCGCGCTCCTGCACTACACGGCCCCACGGAAACATTCGTGGCTTGAGATTATGCAATATAGTTGCCTACAACATATTGGTTGATAACAGCTTATAAAATATCATATTGGAAACAATAATAATATTTTGGTTGCGGTTGATAACAGTATTGCATTCTTTTCATGGGTGGATGGCGGGTGTTTGGGTGTTGCTGGATCCTTCTTTCGGATCAAACATGATCTATCGATGTTATTTCTTTCCCTTTTTCTGCCCCTTAGTTACAAATCTTATCTCTTAGACATTCTAATGGCCAAATTGTGTTGCGAGTACATTGTACAATTGAAGAACCTGCTAAAACTTAACGGATAATAAAATAAGTGCTGTCAAAAGATATAGTGCAGAAGACATCTCAGCGGTAGGCCTATCCTCGTTAGCATTTGGAGTACGGGGCCTTTCTAAACAATTCGTTTTCGGTGAAAGATATCGGAACCACTTGCATGACAAGTGCCAAAGCAACATATGCCTCCACTAATTTGGTAGCAGGCATTATGCATTATTGCAGGTAAACAATTCATGTCATTGTGTTTGAGGATGAGAGAGAGAGAGAGAGAGAGAGAGAGAGAGAGAGAGAGAGAGCGAGAGCGAGAGGGAGAGAGAGAGAGAGAAAGCGAGAGAGAGAGAGAGAGAGAGAGATATCATAGATCTAAATAGCTACAAGCTAAAACTAACAGTTTACCATTCATGTCATTTGTTATAAAAAGAGGAAAAACCACTCTGATTGCCAGTTCCCCCTCCTGGTCCCCGCTGAGGGAGGAAAGGAACGATCCTCAACGAGACACGGCCTGACTACGAGAGCAGTAGTCATGCCAGTCTCAACTTCACGCTCAGAGGAACTGGCGTAATCTCGTCATCGTGGTTTACGTGCCGATCGATTTTACTCGACGTCTCGGCAAGACATACTTTAGAAATGATCCCTAAAAGTATGATCTTAATCTGTAATGAGTTCCTCAAAATCTCTTACATTTCAAATGATGGCTTTTCGTAGGGTTTTCACATTCTCCCTTTGGGGAAAGTTAATCTCATATTGTTAATGTCTGTATGCTAAAAGGGAAAGTATTTTACGAACAGAGCTGGGGCAACATGTTGAATTTCTCGTTGTGTGAACACAAATATCAGCTTGACACGTGTGTGGGGTCATAGTCCGTGCAAAACGTGTGAGTTAAGAGTGAAGAGAAGGGAGGTTATTACTTTTTTTCTTTTCTAGGTTTATCTTCCTTTAATTTTTTTTTGCATGGTTTGAGATTATGAAATAATTGTCTGCATGAAGAATGTGTGACGTAAGACTACCAAGCCTCTCTACTTTAACTTCCAGGTCGTCGGGTACAATCGCACGCGGCGAGGTTGTAGTGGGCACAAGGAGGTTACAGTAAACTCCAAGAGTGCAGAGCTGTTAAAGTACTTTTAAAAAGGTACTTAAGTACAAATTTAAGTACAATCTAAAATATGTACTTAAGTACAGTAAAAGTACTTTCCTGTAAAATGTACTTAAGTACAACTACTTTTTAAAAAAGTACTTATAAGTACATTTTGAGTACTTTCTGTTAAAATGCTAAAACACTTCAAAGCTAATGCAAAACATCATATTGAATAACATATCTAATATATTTAACAAATTAGGCCATTTATTACTAATGGTGTAAACAGTATGCAAAGCATTTGAATATACGCACTGAACGTAGGTGGAAATGGTCCGTGAAATTTAAAAAAAAGCCAGCAAACAAACAGACGCGACTAGTGAGTAAGGGATATTATGAATAGAACTTGTTTGAGCAAGACAATTTGATCAAATGTAAGTCAGTCCTAGAGGTGGGAAAGTAGGAAAAGTATCCAAAGTTGCTCTTAAGAAAATATAAAATTGATGAAAATGGCCAGCACAAAAAAAAATGGAAATGTGCATTGAATTCTTCATTAACAAATCCTCAAGGAATCAAAGTAGCCTTAAGCACAAACCCCCCAAAAAGTTAAAAAGAAATTTAGTTAGCCTAAAATTGTTAGATTGATATACATTGAAAACTCAAGTTTCAGCTGCAATTGATTATAATAGTGGTAAGACAGATTTTGGTCACCCTGTGTAGTCCACGGCGCCCACGGCTAACCAAAATAGGCCTTCATGTAATTTCCTAGAGTCTAGTAAGTGTAGTGTTACCAAAAAACTCTCTACTACAGTAGTCTCCGCCTAAGATCCCAGTGCTCAAGGGCAAGGGAAATATGGGATCTTAGCCGACGAAGCCAAGGAAGAATCTACAGTGACCCATGTACTGACGTGACCCCTGGGTGGGTTTATGACATATGGCGAGCAAAGAGTGGTCAACCTTGATGACCAATCACAGTAGCATGGTGGCATGAGGCATGCCATAATATTATACCGTACACTCATTAGCATAATATCGTCTGGATATCTTTATATCTATGTTTATCCAGTTGCCCCTCCCCTTTACCTGTCCAAAAATTTTAGCCTTCCATCTCTGATTGAGTCCCCCCGCCTTTGTCGTTACGTACCATTACGCTGTGACCACACCAATTAAAATTCAGGCTGTCTGGCAAATTCGAGAATAGAGAAAAACTGCCTTCAACTTCAATGGACAGGGAAGAGTTCACAGTTCGATAATAAGATCCTGCCTGGAGCGAACTTGTAGGCCCTACCCATCAAACTAGTGAAGTAAGTTCCGGTGGCGAGCTCAGAATATGCGAGTGCGATGTTTGGGGAAAGGAAACGCATCGGTCAGTTCACACCTCGGTGTGATCCCGCCTGGGGATCATTGTACCGTTTCATGGAGTTTTACAACGCTTATGATCACATTCACGAGAGTGGCTGATCTTTGACGCGACGGGCAATTCTTTGATCTCAACTTTTAACTTTCGGTTGATCGGCTGTGCCCACCCGTGTGTTTGTTCCCTAAATTATGATCAGAAATGCCGCATTTACTCTTTCATTAAGCTTCAAAAGTACTCAAAATATACTTTAAAAATACTCAAAAGCACTTTTATAAAAAGTATCGGAGTACAGTAAAAGTACTGGTTTTCAAAAAGTACAGGAGTACAGTACTTGTACTCCGTTACTTCCAGCTCTGCTAGAGTGTGCACTTAAACCACCAGAAAACGACCTGACTCGACCCAATCCGTTCGCGCTAGTGGGCACCCCCTATTAATGATTGTTTGTAGATCAGGATTTTTATGTTAAATATTAAAATTAAGGAGTCAATACAGGTACAGTACAGTAGTCTCCGCCTAAGATCCTACCGCCACCGCTTATGGTTCCGGTTCGCCTAAGATCCTGCTGTACTGGAAAAAACAGAATGTTTACTGTATAAAAGTCACCCCTAAGATCCCGCGCTGACGGGCTACATTCGGCTAAGATCTAGCTTTTCAGGTCATAATTTAGTTGTTTTTTAAAATATTTTTTAAAGAAAAAAAAAAGAATAAGAAACATGGGCGCACTCAGCTGATCAACCAAGTAGCGAAAATGTGCGATCATTGAACGGTCCATCGCGTCACGGATCATTCACTCTCATGAATGCAATCACACCTCTGTTGTAAATCTCGATGATAAGCGGTTACGTTACAATGAATGTTTACCCCAGGCGGGATCGCACCAAGGTGTGAACTCGTCGATGCCTTGCTTGGCTTCCCCCGATCACCTGAACCGTCTGCCTGATCGTACATCACATACTAGATGTGGGAAACGCCTTCCAGCAAGCGTCTGAGTCAGACTGTATTCCATCAAACTGAGAACTCGTGGACGCTTACGTTTTCCCGACCATCGCTCTCGTCTTTCAGTTTTGCGCTCTAACTTCCGAGACAGACTGGCGCCTAGGCTAAGACTGGCGCCCATACTCGTGGACTGCACGATCGCCTCTGCGTAATGGTTTCTTCTGTTGGCAGTGAACCTGTTTTTCATTCTTTTTGTTTTTGTTTTTGTAAAGAATTTTACGGCGCTAGCAACTGCATAAGGTCATATGAGCGTGTGGACCCACCTAATATTTTCAGCTGGTAGGAAATTTTGAAGTTTGCCCGGGTGGCGGCCGAAGCCTACTCTTATCGGTTTTAGGCCACCAAGGGATCTTTAACGTGCGCAACTTGCAAACGGGCCCTCTGAGATTTTTCGCCCTTGTCCGAGAAGGCTAGGTATAGATCTTTCCTACCAGAAGATCAGGGGCGTGGCAGAAAGACAGCAGTAAGGAGGAGCCAAGGAGTAACAGTAGAAAGGCTGCAGAAAGAGCAAGGGGCCCAGAGGAGGGGGCAAAGGAGGTGAGGGAGTGGGGGCAGAAAGTGGAAATGAAAGCAGACAACAGAACATTGCTAGAGAGCAGGAAAGGAGGTGAAAGGAGACAATTTTAGAGAAGAAAATGTTTTGGTCGCTACCCGGATTCGAAAAAGGGACCTTAACCTCTAGGCCACGAGAGCCCCCTTTTCAATCTTTAAAAATTTGATGGGAGTGGTCACAACACAATGATTTATGATGCATTATGACAAGGCCGGGGAACTACGTTAGAGATAGAAAGCAATACATTTTTTATGGGGGGGGGGGGGGGGGGCTTGCTTGAAGCCAACTGGTTCCCACCTGACAGTCACTGACACAGTATTTTTTCAAAAGCCGCACCCCCCGCCCCCAAGCAAATAAAAGGAAAAACTGACTTCTGAAAAACGTTTAGTGCCCAGGAGTCACGTCAGTTCATTTTAAAGTAAGGGAAGATCATTGTACAGGTTACGGGCGGACCATGAGTTACTGTGGATTCTTCAACCTGGCCATTCGAATAAGATCCCGGTTCGCCTAAGAATAAGATCCGCATATTTTTCCTTGCTCCAGAGCACCGGGATCTTAGACGGAGACTACTATAGTTCTTATGAAAATTAACAATTTATACTTAGTAACAACTCTTACATAACATGTGTATATGTTCAGAACAATATACTTAAAAACAGAGCTGGAAGTAACGGAGTACAAGTACTCCGGTACACTCCGGTACTTGTACTTACATTACAATTTTCGGTACTTTTACTGTACTCCGGTAAATTTTGAGAACCAGTACTTTTACTGTACTCCGATACTTTTAAAAAAAGTACTTTTGAGTATTTTTAAATGGAGTGTATACAGACCCGGTAACCGGGAACAAAGTCACAAGGTATACAGACCCGGTAGGGGAACTCTTTTGTGATTTCGGAAAGTTTCACCGTCCTCTTGGCTCAGGGTAGACCTAGGTTCTTCTAGATCTATGGCCTAGGTCTAGATAGACAGACATAAATCATTGATCTAGTTTCGAGGCTAGCCTAGATCTAGATCTAAATGAAGACTGTGGATGTCTTTCCGATGAACGATCGTTTTTCCTCCGTTTTGGAGTTGGAGGAATCACAATTTGAAGAAAAGAACAATGTCATAATTTCTCTCGAGCAGTCATCCTCTCTATTTCTCTCTCTCTCTCTCTCTCTCTCTCTCTCTCTCTCTCTCTCTCTCTCTCTATCTATCTATCTATCTCTCTCTCTCTCTCTCTCTCTCTCTGTCGCTCGTATTCTCTTTTTCTTTGTTTGTCTCTTTCTTTCTTTCTCCCCACCTATTTCCCACCATATCTTTCTCTCGTTCCCTCCTGGCAACTGGGGCATGTCATACATTTCGCTAGCACTTCCCCCTGCTCTCTCTCTCTCTCTCTCTCTCTCTCTCTCTCTCTCTCTCTCTCTCTCTCTCTCTCTCTCTCCCTCTCTCTCTCTCTCTCTCTCTCTCTCTCTCTCTCACACACACACACACACACACACACACACACACACACACACACACACACACACACACACACACACACACACACACGCACACACACACACACTACCGGGTCTGGGTGCTGAAACTTTCCGAAATCACAAAAGAGTTCCCTTACCGGGTCTGTATACTTCGTGACTTTGTTCCCGGTTACCGGGTCTGTATACACTTCGATTTTTAAAGTACATTTTGAGTACTTTTGAAGCTTAATGAAAGAGTAAGTGCCGGCATTTCTGATAATAATTTAGGGAACAAACACCCAGGCGGGCACAGCCGATCAACCAAGAGTTAAAAGTTGAGACCAAAGAATTGCCCGTCGCGTCAAAGATCAGCCACACTCGTGAATGCGATCATAAGCGTTGTAAAACTCCATGAAACGGTACAATGATCCCCAGGTGGGATCACACCGAGGTGTGAACTGACCGATGCGTTTCTTTTCCCCAAACATCGCACTCGCATCTGAGCTCGCCACCTGAACTTACTTCACTCGCTGGGTGGGTAGGGCCTACAAGTTCGCTCCAGGCAGGATCACATCGAACTGTGAACTCTTCCCTGTCCATTGACGTTGAAGGCAGTTTTTCTCTATTCCCGACTTTGCGAGACAGCCTGAATTTTAATTGGTGTGGTCACAGCGTAATGGTACGTAATGACAAAGGCGGGGGGACTCAATCAGAGATGGAAGGCTAAAATTTTTGGACAAGTAAAGGGGAGGGGCAACTGGATAAACGTAGATAAAGATCTCGAGAAGATATGCTAATGAGTGTACGGTATAATATTATGGCATGCCCCATGCCACCATGCTACTGTGATTGGTCATCAAGGTTGACAACTCTTTGCTCGCCATATGTCATAAACCCACCCAGGGGTCACGTCAGTACATGGGTCACTGTAGATTCTTCCTTGGCTTCGTCGGCTAAGATCCCGTATTTCCCTTGCTCCCGGGCACTGGGATCTTAGGCGGAGAAGACTAGTAGAGAATTTTTGGTTACACTTTACTAGACTTTAGGAAATTACATGTGGGCATATTTTGGTTAGCCGTGGGCGCGTGGACTACAC
>NW_004798449.1:43294-63430 GCF_000002075.1 Aplysia californica
TCATATTTTTCAGGACACATTGTTTCGAAATTAGGATTTCTTTCATTTCTACAGTTTATTAGTAATATAAACAGCGATAGAAATTTACGTAATCCGATATTCGAAAGACAATGAATGCGAGCTAAACAGTATCTTTTAACTTGTGCAGTCAAGTCACTTCGAAACTTCAAAGGGAGGTAATTGTCTTAAATTCATTTATTAAGAGGAATCGATACCTTCGGGATAACATAGGCCCCTAGTAAGTATGAGAGAGACAATAGATACATGTTCGATTGTTGAACGTTGAAACACTCGATTACGTGTCATAAACTGTTGCCATGGAAATGGTGGTCATTTTGAAAATTGGATAGAACATTTTTTTTTCTCCATCTCTACAGTTTTTAAATTTTAAAATTTCTGTAACTTGCAAAATGTCACAAATAAATACACTTTGGAGCAGGCTGAAATTTGAAATGGTACTACACCAAGAAAGTATCCAAAATTGTTCTCAAAGTTGGGGATATGGAATTTGATCTTTAAAAAAAAATTTGGGCATGAAAAAAAAACATAGTAAAACAATTCTAAAGCAAAATATACAAAAAACTAACCAGCCCACTTCAAGTATAAAAACCTTTTCTTTAACTACTTGCCAAATTTCAAGTCTCTAAGTTGGAAAATATTTTTTAAAATGGTGGAGCCAAAAAAAACGGCATATGCAAGCAAAAAGTGATGAAAAAATGTGTTTTCAGAAAAACAAGATTAAACATCGAACATGTTAGTACACAACGTAGAACCTCCAAAAATTGAATTCTGTTAATGTTAATCACTCAGCGACTAGTGCCAATATAGTCCAGACTGAATGAGGGATCGGAAAATACCAACAGTAAACAGTGCTTAGAGGGAGTGAAAATCAGTCCCCGCTGCCCTATACCCAACCCGCTAGCCCCCTTAAAGCTAATGTAAGTCAACTTGTGTCATTTTGTTGAGAATTGATTCTTGAGTGTCCAGAGTCCACCCCCAGTATCTTCAGAGTCTTTCTGATGTGCTGCTACAATGTTTAGACAAAAGCAGCAATTCCCAAGTGTCAGTTGTGCTAATTAAGTTGAAAGAAGGCATTCTAGCTGGACCTGACATTACTTTATTTTTACTTTTCCGATCTAGCGGCCATCTGAGTTCTAGCCAGTCGATATGGCAAAGAATTTACAGATTTTGATCAGTTGTGTATAGTCGCTGTATAAATTATATCCCATTTCTGGGGAGGCAGGAGTGAGGTGCTAGGCAGGTTGCTAAGTATAAGGCAGGTAAGGACCTGACATTAACACTTTGCAGTCACACAGCCAGCAGTGCAAAATACCCCATCTGGTCATCCAGTCAGGAGAGTGACTGCAACGGACTTCTCAAGTCTGGCGCAGAACTACGCCCATTATTGCGCTAAGTGACCGTAAAGTGTTAAAAGAGACAAATGTGATGACACATTTGAACAGATGATGATTTCACTCTAGAAAGAGATGTTACATAACGAACTAAACTTAACAGCATAAAATTGGATTTTGGAGACTCATGGGTGAGATTTTAGGGGTTTATGTTTAAGAGAGTCAAATAGAAAAAAAAATGTAACGTACATATTGACAAATCCTAACCTGATCGAGAAAATCTGACACAAGATTCGGATTCTATGACCCAAATTTCATATGAAAATCATAGTCACATGCCTATAAGCCCAAATAGTGAGCGAGATTTTGAGGATTTCGGCTTTAAAAAATTAAAGAGAAAATTTCCTTTTTATCTGCGACATATCGCCTTAAGATTCTTGACCTGATAGAGAAAATCTGACACTAGTTTCAGAATCTACGACCCAAATTCCATATTGCAAGTCATATTCACACATGCATTACACTGGTTCGGGAGAGAGTTTCAGATAGATAGAGCTAGATGAGAAAAGGACCCCTCTTCCCAACCAATTTCTGACCTCACTTCCTCAGCGTTCCCATAAGACACAGATCTCCTTTGATTTAGTACATGTTTTACGGCGCTCTCAACTGCATAAGTTCGTATGAGCACCAGAAGATTAGAGGTGTTACATCAGAGTAACAAACATAAAAAAGAAGGAGGGGAGATAAGGACGATGATGTTTGATAGGAAAGAAGAACCAAACCACACCAGAGCACCCGCCAACCACAAACACAACTCTCCTAATCTTAGAAATTTTGTTGAACTTACATCTAATTTAGATTTTAAATAGTGGAGTCAAAAATACTTCCTGTGGTCTAATTTAATTTGTTTAAATACCAAACAAGCATGACACGTTGTCCCCCCTCCCCCACTCTGTAGTCTTCATATGGGTCTGGGGTAATAGCTAAACTGTTTGTACTGACTTTCTGTGAACACAGTGGTTACGTTGTCTCCCCCCGCTCCCTCCCCCACCCTGTAGTCTTCACATGGGTCTAGGGTTATGGCTAAACTGTTTACTCACTTTCCGTGTGCACGGTGCATGGCTGCCAGACCTTTCAACTGTCCAGGCACTCCTGTAGTTAGAATGTCCTGGAATATACAAAATGCAAATTATATACAAATTATAATTATTTAAGAATTGACCATGAAAAAAAAAAAAGACCAAAAAAGCAAACCCCACCAAAAAACCAAAAAACCAACAAAACAAAACAAAAAAAACAACCAAAAAAAACTCATTCATCTGGAAACATCAGATTGATTCATAAATTTGGACAGAAATACTTCATTACCTTGTCTTTGTTATAGATAGAGTTTTACGGCACTTGCAACACATTCAGAGGTGTTACAACAAGAGAGTAACAAACACGAAAAAGAAGGAGAGATAAGGAAAGGACAACAGATGTTTGATAGGAAAGAAAAAGCAGATCACACAAGAGCATCCGCCAACCACCCACTTCTATTACTTTACCAGTGTCTGTGAGACGTATGTGTGTAGAGCAACAGGCTATCTCTCCATACATTTCACTAGATAGTCCATGAAGTAATAGTACTGCTGTAAGCTGACAAAACGCCTTTTCTTTCATATTGGCGCCAAAAAATTGTTTATCTCTAAATCGAAAGTCTGATCAGTTACCCTACTTGTGTAAAAAAATCAAAGTGAAACTGACCAGTTTTTGAATAAATTCAAAGCCACATTTCGGAAGTACTCTATTTTTCAATGGTTACGCTGACAAAAAACCTTTTCCTTGAAACGGCTGTGAATTTAAAAAAGGTGTTTTGTCAGCTTATGACAGAGTAGTAGTAGTAGTAGTAGTAGTATATAGTAGTAGTAGTAGTAGTAGTAGGAGTAGTAGTAGTAGTAGTAGTAGTAGTAGTAGTAGTAGTAGTAGTAGTAGTAGAAGTAGTAGTAGTAGTAGTAGTAGTAGTAGTAGTAGTAATAGTAGTAGTAGTAGTAGTAGTAGTATGCAATGCGAGGAGTCTCTCCATTCTTCTGTCTGCTTGATCACAAAACAAATGGCTGCTAGTGAAGGGTTCGTTTTTTGTCGTTTAATCTTTTGCGGTCACTTGACGCAATAATGTGCCGTTGAAAATTGTCTGTTCCTGTCACCTGGCGCAGTTCTGCGACAGGCCCGTGAAATCTGTTGTAGTCGCTCTCCTGGCTGGGGGACCAGATGGGGTATTTTGTACAGCTAGCTGTGTGACTGCAAAGTGTTAACCCTTTCAGGCCTGACATCCTGAGGCTACCGTGCCCCTCAGCCTTAGCTCCTAGAGCGATATAATTATTATTAATATTTATAAGATCGTCAGAATCACTTTCCATATCCCACTCAGGGTAGTCCTCATCATTATCAGCATCTACTTCAAAAAGATCTTCAAAATCATCTATAACATCCTGTTACTTTCCGTGTGCATTTTGTACCAGACGTGCCGGGCTGGATATAGGGTTTCACTCACCGCTGTACCAACGGCAAGGGCTAAAAGGTTTAAGAATATTACCATTTTTTGAGGGTTAAAAAAAAATTTGGTAAGTGTTTTATGGCACTTGCAACAGCATAAGGTTGTATTAGCACGCGAGAAACACCAAACATTTTCAACTGGAAGGAAATTTTGAATTTTGCCCAGGTGACATCCAAAGCCTACTCTTATCTATTTTGGACCACCAAGGAATCTTTAACGTAGGCAACTTGCACATGGGACCTCCGATATTATTTGCCCTTGTCTGAGAGGGCTAGGTGTAGATCTTTGTTACCAGATGATCAGGGCTGTGGCTAAAAGACAGCAGTAGAAGGAGGTAAGAAGTAGCAATAGAAAAGCAGCAGAAAGAGTCAGGAGCCAAGAAGAGGGGGCAAAGGAGGTGAGGGGGAGGGGGCAGAAAGTGGAGACGAAAGCAGACGACAGAAATTTGTTACAGAGCAGGAAAGGATGAGAAAGGAGAACATTTTTAGCGAAGAATATTTTCCGTCGCTATCTCAATGCGAACTCGGGACCTATTGAAAGAGAGGTGAACACCTTAACCTCTAGGCCACGAGAGCCCCCGTGTGACCAGTGCACAGTTAGTTACCCACAAACGTTGAATTAAAGAGCCCAACTCAACCCTATAACAAACAAAACCCAATGAAGAAAAAATAAGAAGACACACAAAAAAATATCCATTACAGACAAGAACCAGAGACAAAAAAAGATAAAACAATAAAATCCACTACCACAAAGGACACAACAAATATTAAATATTTTAAAAAATACACTCAACCAAAACCAATAATAAAACAGTCTACAAACATCCGTTAAAACAAAAGATGTCGCAAAAATTAATTTAAGTTTTAAAAAAATATATAAAAAACTGAAACAAACAAACAAAAATAATTGTTAAATCAATGATAAAAATGACTTTAGAAAATGGACTATAAAAAATCTACTCACACTTTCGCTAGCAGACGAAAGCATGTCTGGAGTGATTCCATTTGGGGCTGTTTCACGGAAGTCGTAGGCGCTCGATTTCTTGAACTTGTGGTCGTGAACTAAAGCGAATCCACCCCTGAAATATGAAACATTATTTTTTTAGTTTTAGAGTTTTACGGCACTTTTAACTAGGTTATATAAGTACTGAAGATAAGAAATGTCTCTAGAAAGTAACATTAGATGAGATAAGGAAAGTAGATGAGTGCAGTGGTCAGCAAGGTTGATAATATTTGTAAAGATAATTGAGCATGCTGAAGAGCATGGGTATAATGCACAATATAATAGCAATTATTATTACTATTAATATTATTATTATCATTATTATAATTAATATTATTATTGTTATTACTATTATCATTATTATAGTATTATTAGTGTACACATTATTATTACTATTATTAGTATTAGTACTATCATTATTATTACATTGTCTGAAAGGATAAAACGTAAAACCACATCATTGGACCCACCAACCATCCACCAACATTATTTGAGTCCAAGCAAAACAAAAAGTTTTAATAAGTAAAAAGTCGTTTTTCAAATAATAATACTGTTCAACGACAAAAAAGCCTTAGCAATGAATGTAGTCAATTCTTATGGAAACTGATGTGCTGATTCCAAATATGTTGTTAGTTTTCATCTATCAGGCCAGGTTTTTGCAGAATTCACATATTTATATAATTTCAAGCATTTTTTTTTTCAGGGGAGGTAAGAGTAACAATCTATATGACAAAAGGGAAGTAACTTCTATTTTTTCAAGAAATGCAATTAACTAAGTGTAATTTACTTGTAAAAAGTCCTTTATCATATTTTTTCCATAACATATTGTTTACAAATCTTAGACTTTTTTCATTTCTACAGTCTCCTGTTTATATAGACAGTAATAACTATAATGATATCTGAAATTTGAAAGAGAAATGCCACAAAGCTAAACAGTGTTTATGAATGTTTGATAAAGTGACTAGAAAACTTCAAAGGGAGGTAATCATTTGTTAATCATAATTAATTAAAGTTAATGTCAGTGGTTTCCCCTGTTTGAGAGCTGGATCGTGTTCGCCATATCTGAGTGTGTCGCAATTCAGTCAGCTTCAAAGAATTGCGAGTTCGCAAGCGCTTGCTGAACCCTAACTGAAACAGAACAGTGTCATATCAACGCCACTTCACGAGCACGAGTCCCACTCTTGTTGTCCCGCCATCCTCTCCGCCCCCATCCTGGTTGCGCTGCTCAGCATGGACTTCAACTTCAAGACTTTCTACCAGTTTTTTTAAACAAGAACTTACACTTCAATACTTTCTACCACTTTTTCTAGTTATGAACTCACCCTTCACTCCTCTCTGACACTTTTTCTAGTCATGAACTCACTCTTCAAGACTTTCTAACACTTTTTCTAGTCCCGAACTCACCCTTCAAGACTTTCCGACACTTTTTCTAGCATGAACTCACCCTTCACTACTAACTGACAGTATTTCTAGGCCTGAACTCACCCTCCAAGGCCCGAGTGGGCGGGGCTGACCACTCCCTGACAGAAGGCAGCTGCCACAGCAGCGTCCACCGAGTTCCCGCCGTCCCTGAGCACCTGTAGGCCGACCCGGGAGCAGCGGACGTCATCACACGCTACTGCTGCGTGACCGTGGACCTGAACACACAACAATTTACACAATTCTAAGAAGAAGAAAAAACTATCAATTCTATTTGTCTATTTAATTTACTTCAAATATTCCACTTTTTAATGATCCAGAACGGAAATTTGGTATACAATTCGCGACCTCATAGCTTTCTTGTCATATCTCCATTTTTTTTAACATTGAAAATGTGACTTTGTAAGCTAACTCTTTGTTATGAACTGTTTTCATTGTTTAAAATAAAGGAGATACGCCAAGAAAGCACTCAGGACGCAAAATGTGTAACATGATATCATAATAATATATATACATGTACATAAATATGATACAAAATACTTAAATACATAGATATCTAGACATTGAAACATAAAAAATAAATAGTTTACCATATTTGTTTACAAAGCAGGAATCATTGCAAACAGAAAATTCTTTTTGTCAAAGCCATCCTCACTAAGTGCACTTGTCATAAAGTGAATGGCAAAGAGTCAATAGTTTGTTCACTTTTGCCATCTATCCCTGTTTTAAAAAAAATTCTAGCTCATTTATTAATTTGCCACTGTGCACATAACTTTATATGGCACTTCAGTAGCCCAGCAATCAAACGAACACATTTTTTAAAAAAATCTAGAACCTATACAATTAAAAAGTTTCTCTATCTGGGCCTTATGTTAAACACCAACCTTTCATTACTTACACAGGATCCCTACAATTAGTGATTTACAATAACCTAGCTTACACATTGCTCATTTTGAGACAGAAACACTAGATTCTACTCAGCATCCACATTTCAGTAAAAGCTAGTAGATTTCCTCTTAGGACTGTCTAGACGCCGACACGCGAGTCTCAAAAAGTACTCTCACGTCTGTTGGACCATGTTTCATAGGCCTGCATTCAAGTGTGAAAATAGGTCAACTTTTTACGTTTTTGGTGAACACTGTATATCCCCTATTACTTTTTTTTTTACTCACTGAAGGTTAACATTTTTTTTTAAAAACATGTCAGAACCTTATAGTTGCAGTGACCTTCATTCATGGATTTCTCGATTCTGGTACTCTTTGTCAGCACTCATATAACCTAATCGTGTTGCAAAAGAGCTGTAAAACTCTTACTTAACCACAGATGACTACCCCCCTGGCCTCTCGCAGGTCGATAAAATCACCTAGGCCCTAGATGACTTACCGCATGCAATTGAGAAATGACTCTCATGGGTGTTTGACGCTTGTTTCCTCATTTAGGCCAACAAGTGATTACCGTTGCTATAGCCTTAATTCCTTTTTTAAAAAATCAAATAGCTTTCTTCAAATTAGGCTATAATTGGGAGGACTGGTAGGTATCAGATGCGTTCTGCTCTTGACATTTCATTCTTATTTTTGTAGTCTTGATTTTTGGGGGGTTTTTTTGTTTGATTGGTTTTGGGTTTTTTTCACTGTTGTTTGCCATGCTTTTCTTGGTGTGAAACGGCTGCTTCACCCAGCCCATTAAATAAACTAAACCTGAAACCTATCTCTACAACATAAGTTATTCTCTGTGCTGTCCTGCATGTTTCTGTGTTATAGGCTTTACTGTACTAGTATGTAGCACACCTGAGGGGGATCAGAATAGCGAGACACAGGATATTTTCACCGTCTGGAGAGAAAAGTCACTTCCTAACAACAAACCAGACACACCCTTCCGGTCGAGCCGGGGCAGAGAGACTGAAGTGTCTTTAGGCCATTCCCAAAGGGGGACATTAATCATGCTCCTAGGCACAGTAGAATTGTAATTGAAAATGGGCTCATTCATCAATGTCATGCTCATAACTCTGCCTGAACTGCAACATGGGAACTGCTGCTTTTTCTTTCCTAATCCTTACTATCGTCATTTTACCTGTACTTCTTTTGTATGTTTGTCACACTCTTGTGACCCGCTATTTTCAGGGTGCCTTGATAGTCGAAGCAGACTTTGTGCTACTGAAGCTAGAGGGGTGAGCAGAGTAAGCCTGATTCCCTACAAGGACTTCTCTGTTGACATCCACTCCTTGGCGCTCATACTCATATATGACCTTATGCTATTCATTATGCAGTCGCGAGAGCCGTACCTCTACTAAAACAAAAAAAAAACACCTGTCCGGTCAAGCCGGGGCAGAGAGACTGACTGACCTGCTTGGGCTCCAGGTAGATGGTGAGGATAAGGGCAACAGTGACCGCCACAGCAAACACCACCGAGGAGATGATAATGACCCGCAGTCCCTGGTTCTGGGGGCCGTGTCTGTGGGGGGGATGAGAAAAACAATCGCTTTAGTTTTAAATAGTTTTCTTTTATTTTGGTTGGGTTTGTTTTTTTGTGTTGTTTTGTTTTGTTTTTGGTTTTTGGATGGAGGGGTTAGATCTAGTAGCAGTTTCATCTGCTGTTTTTTTGTTAGTTTTTTTTTAGGGGGGGGAGGGGAAGTGTTGTTCTTTTGGATGTTTTTTTTAATTGGGGGGGGGGGGGTGGTTTTAGATTGAACTTTTGGTGGGGGGTTTTTTGTTGTAGTTAAAGTAAGCGTTTTTTTGTCTTTGTTACAGTAAAAGTTTTTTGGGTTTTTTTTGTTTTAGTAGGAGCTGTTTATTCTTTATTTCAGTAAGAGGGGTTTTTTTTTAAAGAGTTTTATTTCGTTTAGTAACATTTTTGGGGGGTTGTTTTAGGGGGAGATGTAGTTTGCTGTTGTTGTTTTAGCAAGAGTTTTACAGCACTTTCAACACAAGAACACAATAACTATGTTGATAACAGGCAGACCCTGGTTCTGGGGACCTTGTGTCAGGGAGAAGAGAAAATGTCCTTTAGTAGTCTTACTAACTTAGTGAGAGTTTTTTCGAGGGGGGGGTTAAATAGTAAATAGAAGTCTTACTTTGTTTCAGCAAGGGGGTTGGGTTTTTTTTAGTAATAGTTTTATTTTGTTTTAGAGAGAGTTGGTTCTTTAGGGGTTTTTTTGTTTGCTTTAGTAAGAGTTTTACAGCACTAGCAATGCAATAAAGATGATAGTCTATTATTAATTCATCTTGTATTAGCTGAGACTTGTAAAAGCCTCGCACACGAATTGTTCAACAAAACTCAGCTTGATTCCCAATCACACATAAGTGGCAATGAACCCCTAATTTGACAACCATTGAAATAAGGTACATGTTCCACAGTCAGGCAGCCTGCCTCCAAAATGATCAACATTGTGTCGAAGTGCACTTCAAATATTTTCAACTACAATTGCAATAACATTCCTCAGTTGCAGATCAGAAGCTACTATTTCCTGTTGCAGTGTATTCGTTATGGGGTAGTTGCTTTTTTCTGAATAAAGTTTAGTAGTTCCATAAATGGGCTTTTGTCTAATCAGTAGCAACATAATCGTTTTCGTAAGAAAAAAACCACACAAATGCATTTTTGTAGTCCCAGTATTTTAAAACTTTTGAAAATTAAATGCATTTTTCTACAGTAACAAAGCTCAAAATAAAAGAAAGACTGGTTTTTCAACCAAAAAAAACTCCAAACAACCTAACTCCACAGTTTGCCGTATCTTGGGTCATCTCCCATATTCTTTCCTTATTTTAAAAAGCGTAGGAAAAATTAATGGCACTCGCCAGACACTTAGATCAGTCATGTGTCACAATGCGGTGGTATCAGGTGCTCGTCAAATTTTGGGCATACAGAGTTACTGGTATCACCTTAAAGCCTGTCCGTTTGTCTTGCTTTCGATGGAAGGTATATCCATTTATCTTTCGTAGATCTATAACTATAAGTCAAGACACTGGCGATTGAACGAGGTGGGGGTCGCGTGGTTTCAGAGAAAAAATTAGCGAGAAAAGGGCCACCAAAGTTGCCTTATAAAATTTCCTTAGCAAGAGAGTCAGTGGAAACTGAAAAATTACATATTTTAAGCCTTTAATCAACGTTTTTCAGTAAAATCCAAACGGAAATATGTTCTTTAATGGACATGAAAGGTGCTGAGGCAAAACAAAAATCATTTGATAAAAATTCCAAAACCAGCCGAAAAATGTCAGTTTCTTCCCGTTAGATTAATAGATTCTACTTAAGCTGACTAGCACCTTTTATAGCGCGCAAAGTCCACTGTACTACCATTCATGTCATTTGTATTGTAAAAGGAAAACCACTCTGATTGCCAGTTCCCCCTCCTTGTCCCCACTGAGGGAGGAAAGGAACGATCCTCAACGAGACACGGCCTGACTACGAGAGCAGTAGTCATGCCAGCCTCAACTTCACGCTCAGAGGAACTGACGTAATCTCGTCATCGTGGTTTACGTGCCGATCGATTTTACTCGACGTCTCGGCAAGACATACTTCAGAAATGATCCCTAAAAGTATGATCTTAATTATTACACTTCATAATGAAGGTTTAGTAAAATCATAATTGCACCATAATATATCGTACATAATTGTACATATTTTAAAAAGGTCAACTTAGCCTTAATTCAAATATCACAATTCTTCAAATGACCTGGGCTTAAATCCTATAAATGCGTTGAATACTATCATTGGCATTATTTTGCTTTAATATTCCATAATGCTAATACTGTAAAACAATGAAAGATAGCTTTACAAACTTTCTTCCCACTTACATCCCTTGAGCAAGGGACATAACTGTCTTTTTTTATCAGAATAATGAGACAGATGGGAAGGGACATAACTAGTTATATTTTCGTGGTGTTTGTTCTGTTCAAGGGAGATTACTTGATACTTGATACTTTCCGTTCGTAACAATATTTTTTTTTTTTAATGAATGAATTCGGAAATAATGCTGGTCAACGATTTCGTAAAAAAAAAAAAAATCTTAACAGCAAAAGTAGTCACATTGAAGGGCATTTTATGTACCGTACTTAATCCAAATGTGTTATTCGTTTTAGTCAATCAGGCAAGGTTTTGCACGTGTATTGCAGATAAATTACACAGGTCGACAAAATTTAGAAAAATTTTGGGCTTCGGCATATGAATATTTGTTTTCATATATGGAATTTGGGTCGAAGAATCCGAATCTGGTATTAGTTTGTTTTGTTTTTTTATCAGGTCAGGTTTTCTATTACTATTACGATATTTCGCAATTTATTTGTTAAAATTTATTTATTTATTTGTATTTTTATTTTTTTATTTTTTTTGGGGGGGGGGTGTGGGGGGGGGGGGGTTCTTTGTTTCATTTAAACATAGCCGATGATAACCCTAAAAAATCTCACTCACTTTTCGGGCTTAGGCATGTGAATATGATATTCATATTTATAAAATCTAGGTCGTAGAATCCGAATTTGGTGACAGATTTTCTCTAATAGGTCAGGATTTTTAAATTAAAACCTAACCCCCTAAAATTTCATACTGATAAATAAGTATCAAAAATACAATTTTACGCTGTTAAGTTCAGCTCATTGCGTAACATCTTTTTCGCGAGTGAAATCATCATCTGTCCAAATATATCATCAAATTTGACTTTTTAAATATCAGGTCCAAGTAAAATGGTCTCTTTTAACTTAATCTGTATCACTGACGCTTGGTAATTGCTTTTTCTGTTTATATACGGTAGTAGCACAAAAGAAAAACACTGAAAGCTATGGGAGGTCACTAAATTCAAGAATTAATTCTCGAAACGACACAACTAAACAATGGAAAACGCTAATATTAGTTTTGATAAATAATTATTATATAATTACCTCCCTTTGAAGTTTCTCAGTGACTTTATTACAAAAGTTATAAGCATTGGTATAACTTTCTTGCATTGTCTTTCGAATTTTAGATTGCATAATTTCTGTCGCTATTTGAGTAAACAATAAACTGTATGAATGAAAGGGGTCTATAGTCTAAGACAATATGTCATTTTAAAATGTGATATAGGACATTATGCAAATATAACAGGATCGATTAATGGCCTTTATGGAAAAAGTAAAGGTTACCCCCCTTGTATAAAAATAGAGCCTATTATTCTTACCTCCCCTTAGACTATCTGGAATACCTGAAAATATTTTAATATGGGAATTCTGCAATAACCTGACCTAATAGATGAAAACTAACAACATATTTGGATTCAGCACATTATTTTCCATAAAATTTGACAGCTTTCGTTGCTAAGCCGTTTTTATTCTTGACCAGTGTTACTCTTGACATTTCCATGGGAGGTAAGAATAGTCAAAGTCTCTAAAAACAGAAATAACTTTTTTTTTTAAAGAAAGATAATTAATTAGCCAAGTGTGTTATATTTTGTGTTAAGTCCTATGTCAAATTTTTCTACGACAAACTGTCATCTAGCTTACATTCCTTTCAATGCTATAGTATTATAAATATAAAGTGTGCTAAAATAATGTAATAATGTAAGCTTAAATTCAAAAGACAGTGAAGAAAAAAAAAACAGTCGCTTTTCAATTGTGTAATAAATAAACTGTGAAACCATTTGATAACCATTTATTCAAGTCATTCAAGTAGCTTCTACTAAAAAAAATTTGTTTTAATTTAAAAACGTTTTTACTGTTTAGTTGCGTCATTTCGTGAATTAATTCACGGGTTTTGTGTCCATCCACAGTGTGATATTTGTTTTTTCTTGTGTGCTACTGCAATGCCAAGACTGAAAAAAAGCACAGATATTTTAGTTGAACCTGATAATAATTCAAAGTCATTTGACTGACACATTTGATCAGAGTATAATGGTGATTTCACTTGAGAAAAAGGCAAAGCCTGGTCAGATCTGTGTCAAAACTTTCTTGTGCGTCAGAAGAGTGAAAACCCACAAGGTATAAAAAAAACTGATAGCATAATGAATGAATTCCTCGCTGCAATTAGGATGTCTAAGAAAATTCATTTCCTTCACAGACGCCTTGGCCTCTTTAAATTTCCAGAGGACGTGGGCCCCTGTGTCAGGTGAACAAAGGGAGAGATTCAATCTGGGTACATGTATCATGGCCATAAAAAAAAAAATTAATATGTGAGGCATCTGGGTGAAATCAGGCGTTCATCGAAATAATGAAATTGAAGACATCGACCTGCAGTCCTTGGTACTAGGGACCCTGTCTGGGGGGAAGATAACAAAGTCCTTTAGTTTTACAAAGAGGATTTTTTTTTGGGGGGGGGGTTAGTAAGAGGGGTTTTTCCGCCGGTCTGGCAATTTTTGTTTTTTAGTTCAGCATGTGTTACGTACATTTGAAAACACATTTCTGTGTGGATTTTACTTTAAAATGTAAATTTTCAGTTTCCAAGGACTCTCAAGGCTCGTTCAATTGCAAAATATAAATATCCTGACTTCTATTCAAGATAGATGGGTACTTTTTCATCGAATAATAGACAAATGAATAAGCTTTATACCAGGCGACCTTTATGGATGGGATCGGGTCAGGTCAAATCTGGTCGATCGCCTGACTCGTCGCCTGAAAACAAACACGTTTATTTTCTGAGGCGAGGAGTCGGACGCAATCGGCTTGTGCCACAATAACCGCCTTGTGTCCTCAATCTGGCTAGCAAACCACCCCGACCCAATCCGATCCCCCGATGCGCACCATGTATTAAGATGATATTAATAACTCTGCATGTCAAAAATTAACAAGCGCCAGAATTCGCAACATCATGACACAATAAAAGGAAAGTGGAGCTCTCACAGCATGGCTGATTTCTGTTGGATGCTCAGAGGAAACATCAGCTGAGGTGAGTCGAAAGTACAGAAGATCCTCTAAAGTGGCCCATAATGTCTTCATTCCACTCTCAATTTTACACATTAATGTTTTTAAAAATGTATAGTAAACTGTACTTAATAGAATAAAATAATGTTCTTAATACTCGAATATGTAAGTGAGATTTTAAGGGTTTACGTTTAAATACATGAAAAAGAAAAAACAATTTTGGCATACCGTATTAAAAATCCTGACTTGACATGGAAAATCTGATTCCAGTTCAGATTGTACGACCTAAATTCCATACGAAAAACATACTCAAATGCTTAAACCCAAAAAGTGCATGACTTTTATGGGTTTATGCTTAAATGAATTTTTTTTTTTTATGCAATGTACTGTATTAAAAATCCTGACCTGATAGAGAAAATCTGCCACTAGATTCGAATTCTACGACCCAAATTCCATGTGAAAAATTGTATTCGCATGCTAGAGCCCAATAACGTTCAACATTTTTGTTTGTTAATCGTATTAACCGTTTCCACTATCACAATTAATTTCATACTAATACATAACATATTCTGGTTAAAGTGCAAAAAGGCTTGTATACCAGATGTGACAGCAAGAGACAGAGCGAAGATTTCATTCAGGTACGTGTGTCAGATTTCGCCAAAAGGACCGAGCCAAGTGGGAAATTAGTGTAAAGTGTCTTTTGAGGCTCGAACTCCTGAACCCACAATCTCACCATCATGAGTCCAGGCTACCAATCGACAAATTCTAAGTAGAACTAGATCTAATAGTTAACCAATCATTTGTTTTGTTGGGGGGGGTTAGACAATCGGAGTGCCAAAACCAACTCCAAATAGCTTCAGCAGCAGTTTACCACTCATGTCATTGTTTCAATAAAAGAATAAACCACTCTGATTGCCAGTTCCCCCTCCTTATCCCCACTGAGGGAGGAAAGGAACGATCCTCAACGAGACACGGCCTGACTACGAGAGCAGTAGTCATGCCAGCCTCAACTTCACGCTCAGAGGAACTGACGTAATCTCGTCATCGTGGTTTACGTGCCGATCGATTTTACTCGACGTCTCGGCAAGACATACTTTAGAAATGATCCCTAAAAGTATGATCTTAACCAGTAATGAGTTCCTCAAAATCTCTTACATTTCTGATGATGGCTTTCAATATGGTTTTCATATTCTCCCTTTGTGGAAAGTTGATATCATTGCTAATGTCTGTATGCTAATAGGGAACGTATTTTACACTCAAAGCTGGGGCAACATGTTAAATATTTTCGTTGTGTTAACACGAATACCAGCTTGACACGTGTGTGGTGTCATAATCCCTTCGAAAAGTGTGAGTCCAGGGTGAAGAAAAGGGAGGTTATTACTTTTTATTTTCTAAGTTTATCTTCCTTTAAATGTTTCTTTTTGTCGTTCGTTTTTAAAAAAATAAAGAAAAAATTAAGAGTGTTTGCTTCACTGCGTTGCATCAGTATCAGGTATTTATATTCAGCGTGACGCCCATGTCTCACGCAGAAACTGTAGAGTAGGGGTGGGAGTGGGAAGGGGCTCTGCTTCTTCCCCAACACTCCTACCCCCCCCCCCCCCAACCACACACAATAACAATAAAAATTATAATAGAAATAATAATACTAACAATAATAGTAAAATTATCAGTGTTATTATTATTATTATTATTATTATTATTATTATTATTATTATTATTATTATTATTATTATCATTATTACTTATCATTATTACTATTATTACCATTATTATTACTATAATAATTATTATCATCATTATTACTATTACTATTAATATTATTATCATGACCATCATCAAACTAATATGATCACTTCTATTGCACCCATTCCCTGGAGGCTCCAGGAGCTTCACAACGAAATAACATTTAAATCTCTACGACTCCTGCGTACTGGTCCATTCCACATACAGCAATTCTTTCAAATACATATTATTATAAATAAATATAATTATGATCAGTTTTATGACAAAACATGACATTTCCATTTCTCCAGTTCTTAGAAAAATGAAGATTTCTGTTCTTCAATCTCCCATTAATACTGAATAATCTTGGGCAGCTTTGGTTATAGAGTAAACATGATGTAAGGTTTTTTTAACCACAAGCGAAGTCGGGTGACTTTAGGAAAGCACCTGATTGGCGCGCAAAATTTATGTCGCAGTTTGTCAAAAAGGTCTACCGCTGCTGTTGCGTTTTGTTTTTAAAAAGCGTAACTTTCTGCAGTTCTTTAATGAGGAAAAATCGTGTTTTGTCATTAAAAAAAGCTGATTTTGGAATGTACCTCACCTTTCTAGATACGACGGTACAAGTTTCGTCTAAACTTTGAAAATGGCGTTTGTCGTGTTTGTTGCGAAACTTTTCATATACTTCTACACTGGTAATCTGATGAAGCACACATACACCAAATGAAAATCACTGTGGCTACTGGCTACCTCAGATTTACAAAGTTCTATCTGCACAGTATCTAGTTATGAGAAATTTGAAGTCAAAGACTTTGAGTTTCACATCCTGTCAAAGCATTTTCGAATGCAGTTCTTTCAATATATTGACAGCAACTTCGAATAATCATATGATTTTGATAGAGCAAAGAGCATTTCATTTCTGATCTCACGGTCTTAGTAATTCAAAATGAACTTTAAAAATGTCAGATAGATCTTTGTCAATCTGAGGTAGCAACTGACCACACTTGTTGTAGGAAGAAGAATCAGTCCGGTTAATGAAATGGGATTCAAACAAATGTGCTTTTTAGACTAGATTTCAATGTGGTCGAAGTAGGTGCGGCGCCCCTTTAAATTAATGTAGCAGGAGGGAATTCTACCCTGAGTAGCTTCTGGAAAAGCCCTACCTTCAGTTGTTTGTTTTTTAAAAATAAATTTTACAACTCAAAGTTTTGACTTGGTTTATTTTATTAAGGAATCCTAAATTTTGAGATGGAATCTACACGCATACTCTTAAAAACATAAAAGGTACACACACGCACACGCATACACATACGCACACATGTGCGTGCACACACACACACACACACACACACACACACACACACACACACACACACACACACACACACACACGCACACACACACACACACACATATATGTACACACACATACATATACACACACATAAACACACCTGTGCATGCACATTATTCCATCTTTCCTTCATGATCTTCTCGGCTTGTGTGTGACTATGTGTTAGTGTCAGCATATAATATATCAAGATAGAATGACTGTGATTGCTAAGCCTGTATGACAGTACATTTGTGCCAAAATTTTGGTGTTAAATGTTATGAAGTCAAATTTCTAATAAAATTTAACAAATTAAACTCTTTGAGGGATTTTTTAATTGTTACCTCATATTATTTTTTTATTTTTAGGACAGTGCCTTGGATGATGCAAGTTTTAAATTTCTTCAGATTTCTTCAATACATTGTAGGATATAATTGAAACCACCCAGCCAATAGACCCCCTCCCCCCAACCCAACTCCCACATTAAAAAACAATCGATCAGCATCATTTTTTTTTTCTGATAAAAAGCTGAGACCCTAGACAATAAAGTCCATACATGTACTAGACCGCTCATACATTTTATTTATTGATACGACAAAGAGAGAGATTTTTAAAGGAGGATAAGCCAGGGTAATATTTTTTCAAAATAATAACCTCCCTTTTCTTCACTATTGACTCACTAGTCTCGAAGGGACAATGACACTATACACGTGTCAAGCTGATATATTATATAATGTGTGACAGCGCAGTGATAAATTCAACATGTTGCACCAGCTCTGCGTGTAAAATTCGTTCCCTATTAGCATACAGGCATTAACAATGAGACCTACTTTCAACAAAAGGAGAATGTGAAAACCATACGAAAAACCACCATCTGAAATGTAAGAGATTTTGGGGAATTCATTACAGTTTAAGATCATACTTTTAGGGATCATTTCTAAAGTATGTCTTGCCGAGACGTCGAGTAAAATCGATCGGCACGTAAACCACGATGACGAGATTACGTCAGTTCCTCTGAGCGTGAAGTTGAGGCTGGCATGACTACTGCTCTCGTAGTCAGGCCGTGTCTCGTTGAGGATCGTTCCTTTCCTCCCTCAGTGGGGACAAGGAGGGGGAACTGGCAATCAGAGTGGTTTTTCTCTTTTAATATCAAATGACATGAATGGTAGCTGACTAACAGTGGAAATGTTGCATAAGCACATCAACACAATATTGATCATTTTGGAGGCCAGCTGCCTTGACCCTGACTATGGAATATAGGTACTTTTTCGGGGGGGGGGGGGTGGTGGTGGTCATTGCCAACTGTGATTAATTGAAAATGAAGCTGGGTTTTGTTGAACAACTCGAGGGGGAACTGCAGAGTGGTTTATATCCATTCTAATTCTTCTACACAAATGACATGAATGGTTACGACGACAAGGCCTAGGCCCTATATTGTGTTGCCGTAAATTAAACCAAAGACCCACCAGTAAACAACAAATCTAGATTCTAGTTGTTGTTATTGAAATATCAGCCTTTCTTTTATGTTGAACATAGTTACTTGAGTGAGAATCGAGAGGGTTTATTAATTTTCAAAACCTAAAATACTGTGACTACAAAAAAAAGTATTTGTGGGTGTCTTCATTTTTATGAAAGTAATACATGTACTAATATATTGCTACTGATTTAGACAGTGGGGACAAGGAGTTGGAACAGGCAATCAGAACAGACTATCATTTTTTTTTAAATAGACGAATGGTTTAACCTAATTGTACTAGGCTCAGCCTGTGACCCGCATTATTACTATTATTAGTGGAGATAGCTTGCTTTGGTTAAACCCAAGGTGATGTAAGTGCCGTCTCCCCAAAACCCTCTGTTACGCACAAAGATACATGGTGTGATATAAAAATTATTATTCGTCGTATGCGAGTCGCGAGTGGTTCCGTTTACCACAAACGAATTGTTTAGATCAAGGGCATCGTACTCAAAATTTCTAAAATTTTTAGTAAGTGTTTTACGGCACTTGCAACATAATAAGGTCATATAAGTGTGGAATATTAGAGGTATTACACGAGAGCAATAAACACAAAAAAGAAGAAGGGGAGAAAAGGATGATAGATGTTTGATTAGAAAGAATGAGCAAACCACACCAGAGCACCCAAAAAGACATATATAGATCTAGGTCTTTTACACTAGATCTAAAAAAAGCACCTGTTTTATAACCGTTGTTAAGTTGTAGCAGGATGTTCCATGGTACATGTACTAGCAGAGCAACACAATTAGGCCATTATGATATGGGTGCCAAAGATAAAAAGTGTTACTAGAAGGAAGGAAAGGAAAAGGGATAAGGTCGATAGAAAGATCATGTTTGATACGAAAGAAGGAACTAGCAACACCAGAACACCCGCCATCCACCCATGAGCAGATGCAATACTGTAATCAACTGAATCTGAATATGACATACTATAAAATCAAAGTTGTTTAGTTTTAGTATGTGCTTTAAGGCACTTGCAACACACAATAATATCATACAAGTGCCGGAGGAGATCTCTGAGAGAAACAAACACAAAAAAGGAGGGGAGATAAAGATGATAGACGTTTGATAGGAAAGAAGAAGCAAACCACACCAGAGCACCTGCCAACCATACAGTAGTTATTCAGTATAATTTGTTCAATTTCACTAGAACTTCTTGTATCGACCCTATAATATTAACAGAAAAATTCTGATATACAAAAGTACAATCATAAAGGCTTGACATTTTTAGTCACTCCATTGTTCATGCAGACATCTATGGCATAATCACACACAAGTCGTGAAGTGAAGATCGTAAAATTGGGACATGATAGCAGCCTACAGGAGGGAGAACCATGTGTGTGTGTGTGTGTGTGTGTGTGTGTGTGTGTGTGTGTGTGTGTGTACGTGTGCGTGTGTGTGAGTGCGTGTGTGTGTGTGTTTGTGTGTTTATGTGCTCTCTCTCTCTCTCT
>NW_004798449.1:65511-75511 GCF_000002075.1 Aplysia californica
ATATATACATATATACAGAAACAAAATATAAGAATCTTACATATATTATATAATCATCAGTAGTGCAGTGTTAGGCTACCGGACTCGAAATCGAGAGGTTGAAGGTTCGGGGGTTGGAACTTACAGCCTGACGTTGTGTCCTTGGGAAAGGCACTTTACACAAATGTTCCTCACTTCACCCAGGTGGGAAAGGGTACCCGGCCATAGACAGGGAAAGATCTTGTCAGCATGTTAAATGTTTTAGCGCCTGTAAAATGGCAGCTTGCACTGCATGCTTCCCAGGAAGTTAAGATTTTTTCAAAATGATATCAAGACTGCAAGTGTAAAAATATAGATTGTAAAGTGCAAAGGGTTTGCTGTTGAGCGGAATTTGAGCTTTACAAATGCTATTTTGCTACCTTAGAATTACAAAGTTCTATCTGACATTTTTGGTCGTTTTGAATTACATGTGATGTCAGAATCTAAATTATGTTCTATTTACTGTATCAAAATCGGAATATCGTTTTGAGTCGTTCTCACGCTAGATATCAAACGAATTGCATTCGAAAAAGCTTGACATGTCTGGAAACTCAATTTAAAAAAAAAATATTCAAATATCTCAAAACTAGGTACTGGACAGATAGAAGTTTGCAATTCTAGTGTAGCAATTTAGAAAGCCCAGCGGAAATGTCACAAGACAGTCGCTGCAGTGAAACCCACGGGGAGCATGAGGCAGGGGTAGGCCACGGGAAACATGGAGGAGATGTGTGGAAAGGGACATGAGAGAGATGAAGCTCACTTAAATTGGAACGAGCTTGGAAGGATGGCCCAGTACAGAGATGATAAATGGAAGGAGCTTGTTTATGTGGCCTATACCCTGCCAGGGGATGAAAGGCATTGATGAGAATGATTATTTGTTGTTCAAACATTATTCAGATCCACAGCCTGAGGCTGGCTGAGTGAAAATGGCAAGTCGTTCCCAAAGAGGGAAACGAATTACATTCGGTCTCTCTCTCTCTGTTGGTCTCTCTTTCTCTCTCTCTCTCTATTGGTCTCTCTTTCTCTCTCTCTCTCTATTGGTCTCTCTTTCTCTTTCTCTCTCTATTGGTCTCTCTTTCTCTCTCTCACTATTGGTCTCTCTTTCTCTCTCTTTCTCTCTATTGGTCTCTCTTTCTCTCTCTCTCTCTCTATTGGTCTCTCTTTCTCTCTCTCTCTCTGTTGGTCTCTCTTTCTCTCTCTCTCTCTCTGTCTCTACACACACACACACGCACAACAAAAACAACCGCAACAACAATAACAACACCACCACCACCACCAACTACATTAACAACAACAAAAGCTAGAACCCTGAAGAATTTACTGTACTCACAAGAGACTATTAGTCGACTTAGACTGGTGGAGTGGAGAGTTCTCTGCCCCTGGGCTGTCTCCGTTGCGCACATTCTTCTGTCGATCTCTCTGATCTTCAATGAGTTCCGCTTTGTCGGCTGGTGGGGAAGTCAAATGAAAATAGAATTAGGTACCCTGAATCTACCCCCCAAATGAGGTGTTATGTTTCCCAGTACATAAGGATTGTTTCAGAATGTTATCAAGTCTGCTGGGGTAATAGTAGGCCTATTGATTGTAAAGCACAGAGACCTTGCTGTTGAGCCGGAATTTGCGCTATACAAGTGCTATCTATTATTACCATTATTATTATCATTTTTATTGTTGTTATCATTATTATCAACATTATATTATTGTTATATTTCACTATTATAATTATTACTATTATTATTATTCATAGAGAGGACCATGTCGCAAATGAGCAACTAGATTAGGAAAGGACCACCTGTGTAAAATTAATTGTATTACAGCAGAAGAAAAGTCTCTTTGTTCTTACAGTTCTCAAAAATTAAAAAATAGCCTTTCCAGCATATTATTATATATATTAAATATTTCATTTGCTCTCTAGATTAAACTACCTCTACGCAATTGGTTAGAGAGTAAGATTATTTCATGTTCGATTAATTAGACCTGAGCAGAATGAAAAAACAACCCTTGAATCTCAAACATAGCCAGCTATCCCCTAAAACTGTTTCTATCTCTGACAGTCAAACCACACGACAGGGAACGTGCACATCCCGTAGGCCTATTTATGAGTGTAAATATAATATGAACTTATTACTTATTACGGTTCAGAAGACAAAGGATATGCATATGGATTTTTTTTTGTAGAAGAGGGTTTTACTGCGCTCGCAACTGCATAAGGTCATATGAGCGCCAAGGGGTGGATGTCAACAGAGAAGTCTTTACAGGGAATCAGACTTATTCTGCTCACCTCTCTAGCTTCAAAAGCACAAGGTCTGCTTCAACTATCAAGGCACCCCAAAAATAGCAGGTCACAAGAGAGTGACAAACATACAAAAGAAGTATAGGGAAAATGACAATTGTGAGTATTAGGAAAGAAAAAGCAGCAGTTCCCTGTTGTAGATCAGGCACAGTTGAGCGTGACATGAATCAGCCCATTTACAATTCTACTGAGCTTGAATGGGAAATGTCCCCCCTTACGCCAATGAACATTGAAATAGTATTATATAAAATGTTGGGATGACGAACCCCAAACAGGCTCTTATTAAACAAACAGGATACATTTTGAATTTTCCTCCCTCAACTAAACTACATCCAGTATCCGGCTCACACAAACACAGACACAACATTAAGTAAAGAACAAAATCCAAAATACTACAATTATGAAAAGACTCATTTACTGTTTTGGCCCAATACTGAAAAACAAAAAGGTACTCACATGTATTTGGTACCTCTTGTCCAATGCGAGTTATACTGTCAAATGGCTGCTCTATAGAATCCATTATACAAACTTGGAGGTCACAGATCTACTTGCAAATTTAAACTTGAGGACCGAGCGATCAATATCTGAGGAAAATGAGAAAAATATAAGAAGTCAAACTATAATATTGAGAATTGACAGCAATACAGTCAAACTTGCCTAAGAAAGAAGTCGTCAAATGATGAAGACAAGATTTACGCTTTGACAGTGTCATTATATTTTGTACAAATTTTAAAATGTAGTGGATGAAGTGAGAAGTGGTAATTGTTTGTACAAGTGATACAGTAAAACCTGTCCAAGACAACCGACAACCATCATTGTTAAGAAAAGAAGTTATCATTGTGGACAAGAGTTTGCTTGGACAGTCTCCTTAAAATTGTTTTTTTAATGCAATGGATGAAGTGGTGTAAGTGTTTGTTTGCAGGTGATAGTCTTGAACTAGTGGTTATTTTCTTGATCAGGTTTGACTTTATTATTAAACTGTATTATTAGGCTATAATATTTAACGTTTAATCAAAAACTTCAGATATCTTGCTCTTCAAAATTCTTGAGCAAATAGAAAAAGATCAGAGGAAAATGCGACCATATTCTGAATTTCCAAGAACAGAGAAGTAGAAATTTGAAACACAGAGAAAAAACAGGTTTAGGCCTATTAAAAAAAGAAAAAAAATTCAAACCATATTGTGGAAAGCAAGACAAAAAAAAGAACATTCAATTCATTATAAAGTAAATCATGCTCATCAAAAGAAGTCCATCTCTTTGGTTGTAAAGCAAACAACACTGGTCGTTATGAGTTTCTTTTCCCTGAGTTAGGGTGACAGGATACAGAAGAAATTGAAAGCATACAACAAAAAAGTCCCATGATGATGGAAGGGAAGCCATGCTACAGTCAAAGTGGCATACATCTCCCCACAAATCTATTCCCGTCATAACAAGATGAAAGAGATGCCGAACTTTGAATTACAGATTATGTAGAGATCATGGCATTTGCAAGTGACTGGAACACTTACATTACATCTTTAAACATACACTAAAAAAACAGGAGGGTAGTAAAAGATATCAAAGGTTTGGAGAAATTGTAACATTGAAAAAAAGTTCTAGACTAAATTAGACTTTGTAATGATAAGACAGTAACCCAATTCTCATGCAAGTATTCTGTACTTCTGGGTGCCGAAGAACAATATTTTTTAATTTAATCTGTGCAGCAGATTGGTCACACTGAATTGATTTCACAATGAAGGAAAGTGTAGCCTACATAATTTTCTCAATCCTTATAGAACAGTTATTATGTTGGTTATTATATCCTATTGTTCTCCAGCCTGCTGTTACGTAGTCAACTGACTGAAATTCCTCTAGTCAAATGGCCCTTTTATCCGAGTATCAACACACTGATAATTTTACGCGACACCTTTCAAAATCAGATGTGACCTACTCAAAAACACATTGTCCAGAAGGATTAGATGATAAAATAATTTTAAATGTTATTATAACTGTAGCCAAGTTCATATGTGCCAAGACGTTGTAGAATCAGTTGTCAGTTTTTGGACATGAAAAATCAGGTAAGAGTTATCAAGCTCTGTCACAGAAAATGAAAGAAAGTGTTGAAAAAGAAAAAAAGCAGATGCAAAGCCAAAAGCGAAGACTTAACTAATTTTTTGAAAACAGTCACATGCAGCAGGCAAATGTCTGTTGGTTTTATAACGCGTAAACATTGAGCTGCTAGGCTACATTTTAAAAAATGTTCGAATAATTTACAATGCAGTTCTCTAAACAATTTTGTCACTTATGTCCCTCTTCCTTCTGGGGTTTTTGTTAGATAAATGCATCATCACTATTGTTATTTCTTGGCAGTTGATATTTTATTTGTTTGCAGTATACTTAAGATATTGTACCCCTTTTGAGATGGAGATTCACAAGAGAGAAGATCAGAGGGATTTACATTCATTACGCACAAAATAATTTTGATAAATTTTCCTCTCGATCTTTCTTGCATTATCTCTGAAATCATTCCTTCTTCATACATGTGTCTGAGATTTCAGATTGTTTGATGAACTATAATGTGAATTTATTCAAAATTGACATAGAAATAATCTCAGGGAAAGGGGTGGCTGTCCAGTAATTGACCATTTATCTCTCTAGAGCTCTTTATACAGCTTGAAATGGCACGTTTCTGGGTTGATTCTCAGGACTTTTCAATGACTCAATGTTGAACAAAACTTCTGTTCACCATTGAGTTTCAACTATTTGATTGTATGTGGGTTATTTCCTTGACTCGTGTCTCTAAGAAAAAAAACCCAAACCCAACGAACAAATAAAACCCAAATAGGAAGACAGTCGGTCTATAACACTGTCAGTTTTAAATAAATTATATACATTAATTGTTGTTGGCCTATTTAATGTACATTTTAGTACACGTTATTATAATATAATGGTTGATTTAAGATTTTTATGTAAAGTTTAGTGTTTTCTCAGCAGGTTTGATTGGAATTTTAAAAACTTTTATTCTCGACCTAGTTTTTTTCTGTTTTCATACTAACAAATTTAATGTCCCCTCGGTTTAATTTTATGCAAAGTTTTATTGAACTTGATGCACAAATGACAGCTATGATTTTTTTTTTTTTATTGTGCCAAGTTTTTAAATTGAAACTGACCCTAAGAACAGACTTTTTGCCCTTTAATAAATATGGGTCCCTCTTTTTTAGACTCTTGGTATGTGAGGTTGCAAAGTATATGTATATATATTAGTCATTAGATTATTTTATATATATAGAGAGAGAGAGAGAATTACAGAAAAAGAGGGAATGTGCGCAAAGAGATTACATTTACATGTGTATGAGAGTAAGGAATGTGTGATGCTGATGACTGATGAGTCTATGGTTGTACAGTACCATTGTAAACATTAGATATCATGTTTATTCACTTTGAGTTTGGTTGTGCATATTGTTGAGCACAAAGCAACACCGTGAGGGGTGCTAGATTCGTTTTATAAATCATTATTATTTTTAAAAATATTTTTTTGGTATAGAAAAATGCTAGATTTTGAGAGCATGAATTTGTTGTGTGCACTGCCTATGAAGATCTACCTCTATCCGTTAAAAAAACCCCCAAAAACCCAACTGTTTACAGTCGACTACAGATGAGTTTATGTCAGGGGAACTGTGTAATTTGTAAAGAAGAAAGATCAGGTGTAGTAAGGACCTCAGAAAACGTTATACACTAAGCGGAGTCTACTGTAATTTTCATTTTTCACTTCCATGATCATAGCTTGACTATATGTAATCTTTGTGCCTAGTTTACAAAAGAGAAACCTATTTTTGTCAACAATTTTATTTTACACAAATGTAGGCTATGTCAACTCTATATGAACATTGTTCATGTACACACTTTCATTTTTCATTAAAGTAAAAGAAAAAGAATATGTGTGATGCTGTTACTAAAGGGGACTTTTTATGTTTTTTGACCAACTTGTATCTGCTTTGTAAATAAACATTATAATATTAATAGTAATTTACAATGTAGTTCTATACAGTTTTGTCACTTGTGTATGGGTTCCTCCTTTTCTGAGCTTTTCTTTTCTTCCAATTACCATACCGTACTTAATCTGATTTTCTTCACATAACTTTTGCTTCTATCTCTTCTTTTATTATCCTGTTGCTATGTCATATATATGTCAATCTTGGAGGGGGGAGGGAGGGGGAGGAGGGATGGAGGGGGGAGGGAATGGTGATAAAAATCCGGCGGTTCTACATAGGGTCGTCATCGGCATATAATGAATAGGTCAGCCACCGCCCTGGGGCCTACAATTCGTGACGGCTTGGCCAACGTAGACCCGATATGAAACAGAATATAGGGTCACCATCTGCATATAATGAACAGGTCGGCTGCCGCCCTCGGGCTGACACTACACCCTACGGAGTGGCCAACTTCGGGCCGCCGATCAAAAGTGGGAGCAAATGAGTTCCAGCCGCCTGCAGCGGCAAAAGCTGGTCTAGGTCGGACATTATCGTTGTCCTACATCGAGTAGATTTCTGGCCGCCGTTTTCATGCTGGCTGGGGAGTTATTTCATTTGTCTTGCCTTGGATGAAAAAATGTCCATTTATCTTGAATAGAAGTCTAGATTTGCAAATGAAGGAGGTGAGGGTCATCTGGTTTCAGAGATAAAATTAGTGAAAAAAAGGCCGCCAAAGATAGATCTATATTTCATTAGGCTGCTTGAGGGTCTGCGGAAACTATAAATTTATCTTTTATCCTTAAAACGTTTTTCAGTAAAATCCACCACAGAAATGTGTTCTTTAATGGGCATGAAAAGTGTTGAGCCAAAGAACAAAAATCCAATACAAATTGACAAACCTGCGAAAAAATGCCAGTTACTTCACTTTGATTATAATTTTGACGAGTGCCTGATTTCACCACGCTGTCTCACTTTATGTCAAGGAACAGCGTTGATTGAAAGTATTGAATACAATGAAAACAAGTGTATGTCTGTTGTGTGTTTCAGTGTGCGTGTGTGTGTGTGAGTGAGAGAGAGTGAGTGTGTTTGTGTGAGAGTGTGTGTGTGTGTGTGTGTGTGTGTGTGTGTGTGTGTGTGTGTGTGTGTGTGTGAGTGTGTGTGTGTGTGTGTTGCTGGGGGTTTTTGGTGGGTTTTTTTAATTTGGTAAGTGTGTGTTGTACGGCGCTCGCAACTGCACAATATCACGATAGGCCTAGATCTAGATATCTAGTATCAGCGCACGGGACACATCTCTTAAACTCAGTAGGAAATTTTGAATCGAAGTGGCTATCCGTACTTAAGCCTAACCTGACAGTAGTCCAGGGCTAGACTGCCAGTCTAGCCCTTGGTTTGACCCTATCGACTCGAACCTGTTGAGTACACAGGTCTCATTAGATCTAGAAGTTATTCAGGTTTAAATAATGCAAGTCAATAAGGCACCTTTTGGTTTTGTCTGAAATACTAATACTTTAAGGCTTTTCAAACTAAAAAATTAATTTCAGCCATCAAAGTACAGCTAGCCTCCCAGTCTAGCCGTATTTATCTTAGGCCCTGTTAACATTAGAAAACAGGAGGTTTAAAATACATATGTAGAAAACAGGAGGTTTAAAATACATGTAGAAAACAGGAGGTTTAAAATACATGCACAGTCATTAAGGCACCTGGTTTCATCTCAAATACAAATACTTTAATAAATTAAGGTACTGCAAACTAAAAATTTCTTTACAATTAGTTGGCCTTTTTTTATGGTCAGTCTAGCCATCATATTAATTAAGAATAAGTACGGCTAGCCCAGCTGTCTAGACGTACTTAAGAACGGCTAGCCTAACAGTCTAGATCTAGAATCTAGCCCTAATTAAAATTAAGTATGGCTAGACTAGCCTCTTCTGAATTTTGCCCGGGTGGCGGCTGAAGCAAACTTTATGTTTGGACCACTAAGGGATCTTTCATGGGATCATCGTGCACATGGGACCTCCAAGATCCCCCCCCCCTCCCTCTCCTTCTCCGAGAAGGTTAGGTGCATGATCTTTCTCCTACGATAAGATCAGGGGTGTGGCTGAAAAACAGCAGTAAGTAAGAAGGAACCAAGGACAGAAGGAGTAGTCTTGAATCTAGTCTAGCAGTAGAAAGGCTGCAGAAAGAGTCAGGATCCCTGAGGAGGGGGCAAAGGAGGTGAGGCGGTGGGGGCAGAAAGTGGAGATGAAAGCAGACGACAGAACATGGATAGAGAGCATGAAAGGAGGTGAAAGGAGACAATTTTAGGGAAGAAAATTTTCAGTCGCTATCCGGATTCGAAACCGGGACCTCTGTTGAATCTAATTAATTATACTGATAATTTTTACACCAAAGACAGATATAATATAATGCAGACGTACTTGGTAGATGGAAATAGTGCAAGTCCTGATGTTTTTTTTTATAATAGTAGATCTAGAATCTAGATCTAGAAGAATGGCACGAAAGCAAAGACTCAACCTCAAGCAAAGATCATCCGAGAACCGACAGAGGAAAGTGGAAAGCGGCACAACCGCATCAAACAAAACTCCAAGGCAGCTGATGTGTTGATAATTTGCTAACCCGGAAGTGTTTGTCTTGCACAATAATAATAATAATAACATTATTGAGTCGTACTGGCTGCTATTCGTAGATTTCTAGTCCATGTTCCAATTTGCTTGCGGTGGACTGGGCTAGCTGTTTTCGTGGCAGGCCGACAGTAATTAGCTTAAATCTAGATCTTATTAAAACTTCTTTGGTGGCGAATAGAGGCAAGGCAAATCTAGGAGAAATATTGAGAACTGCGAGGTGGTAGCAGATACCTCCTGCTAAACTGCCGCGCTCACGTACATGACCATGTGCATGACTTCAGAACACCGTCGAAGTAAAAACGCTCACCAAAAGAAAAAAAGAATGTAATAAAGCAGCTGGCGACTGTGGGCATTGGTGGACCATTATACGTGAATCTCTGAGCCAGAGAACTGATACTTCCAGGTATCTGGATACACACAAACACACACACACACACACACACACACACACACACACACACACACACACACACCATACATACATACACACACACACACACACACACAATATAAACACATAAACACACACAGACACACTCACACACACACACACACACACACACACACACACACACACACACACACGCACGCACGCACGCTGACGCACATACAAACACACATACAAACACACATACAAACATACAAACACACATACACACACACACACACACACACACACACACGCGCGCGCGCGCGTGCACGCGTGCACGCCCACACACCCACAACACGAAAGAGAAAACAAAAGGAAATGAGAAAGAAAGGAAATTATTACTATATTATATATTATGTATACTGTTGTTGTTGTTGTTTTTGTTATTTTTGTTGTAGTTGGTGTTTTTATTATTAGCACCAGGGCTGACTTGTCTTAGGCCATTCCCAAAGGGGAAATATTATGTTCTTCTTATGCACAGTAGAAAATTGTGACTGGGCCAAGGAGTTTAGAACTACTTTTAATCTCCTTGAACTGGGATGATTTATCAATGTCATGCTCATATTGTGCAGGAACAACATAGGGGGAACTATATACTGCACATTTTTCTTTCCTCATCCTTAGTATCGTCATTTTCCTCTAACCTTAGTTCTTTCGTATGTCTGTCACTCTCTTGTGGACTGCTATT
>NW_004798449.1:79828-81799 GCF_000002075.1 Aplysia californica
AGAGAGAGAGAGAGAGAGAGAGAGAGAGAGAGAGAGAGAAACAATACATTAGAACAATAATGAAAAATAAAAATCAACACACCAACAAAGTAAAACACAACAAAGAGGGAAAAATAAAAGATAAACGGCAATATAAATAGTAAGTAGTGTACGTATATTCTTCACATGAAAACAACTACACATGGACACAATAACATCATCAAAATCACCATAATCATCCAGTTCCAGATCTGCGACAGACATGGGCTATCATGGTTCTCCATTCATTCCTCAGCTCGGATGCTCTCAAAAAAGCTACGTTTCCCTGATCTTTCCCGGTTACCCATTTGTTTACGTTACCCAAGCATGTTGTTCTGAGCCTTCCCCCCACCTCGCTTGCCCTCAGTTTTGCCAGTGAGAGCTAGGTGTTCAAGACCCTTATGTCTATTTATGTGTCCCAAAAACTGCATTTGCCGTTTCTTGATTGTTTTTAACTTTATCAAAATACATGTATAATAATAATATGTTACGAAGTAGTTTTTCGTGCTTTTTGTTTGTTTGTTTGTTTGTTTGTTTGTTTGTTTGTTGTTGTTTTTTTTGGTTGAAAAAAAAAGCAAAAATCGCGGCTGCGATTCGCGAACCAAAACAATGCCCCAAATTGCGGCCATGACAAACGCAGATGCTAGACGTATGCCCTCAAAGCGAGGTGGTAAAGATAGTTTAGCGCCTCGCCTCAAAGCAACAAATAGCTACCTTAGAACTACTAGATCTAAGTATTATCTGATATTTATTTTGACCGTTTTGAGTTACTAAGACCTCGAGGTTAGAAACCAAATATATTCTACAATGTGTCTACTATTTCAAAATATTATAATTATGTAGTAAGATTATTCGGAGTCGTTAATAAGATATTCAGAGATTTGCATTCGAAGAACTTTGGCATTTCGTGAACCTCAAAATTGTTTAGGTCAAATTTCTCAAAACTAGGCACTGGGCAGATATAACTTTGTAATTCTGGGGTAGCGAAATTATACCTTTTCTTCTATGTGAGACTTTTACATCCTTCCCAGGGGGCTCTCGTATCATAGAGGTTAAGGTGTTCACCTCTCATTCAATGGTACCGGGTTCGAATCCGGATAGCAACGGAAAATTTTAGTCTCTAAAATGTCCTCCTTTCACCTCCTTTCCTGCTCTCTAACAATGTTCTGTCGTCTGCTTTCGTCTCGTCTTTCTTCCCCCAATCCCTTATCACCTTTTCCCTCTTCTCGGGCTCCTCTTTCTGCAGCTTTCCCGCTGCTACTCATTGGATCCTTCTAACTGCTGTCTTTCAGCCACACCCTTGATCTCACGGTAGGTAAGATCTACACCTAGCCTTCTCGGAAAAGGGTGACAATTCTCGGCGGTCCCGTGTGCAGGTTAAGCACGCTAAAGATCCCTTAGTGGTCCAAAATCGGAGTAGGCTTTGGCTGCCACCCGGGCCAAATTCAAAATTTCCTGCCCACTGAAAATGTGATTAAATGTTTAATGTGTCCCACGCGCTCATACGAAGTTATGTAAAACACAAAAAAATCCTTCCCACAAATTTAGCAAAATGTAGGTGTAGAGACATTTGGGCTCAAAAACTAAAAACCAGAACGGTTGGCAGCGATGTAGCATAATTCAACGGACACCTGACATTCACATAGAAGGACACTGCAATCAACAGAGCTAGGTTAAGGTAATCTGAGACTGAAAGCTCACAAATTTAAACATTGACGTTTAGCTGCCGTTGAAAGTAGACAAAAATATTCTCTTAGTTTATTTGCCAACCACTTGGGGATATCCTTGTAAATCGATATCCTTACATGCATATTCGCACACGGCTTTTTCAAAACGCATTTCTATTTTAATCAATCTGCCTTTTTCTTTTTCTTTTTAGACTTGACTTTGTCGGCTTTTATCTTATTTGGCTTTAAAAGTCTCAAAGTCATCTCTCTCACGCCCCCCCCCCCT
>NW_004798449.1:81936-89478 GCF_000002075.1 Aplysia californica
GCCCCCCCCCCCTCCCACCCCCCAAAACGACCATCCTCTCCGCTTCCATACTATGATGTATACCACTAACCCACAAACAGAATGACATAGCCAGTGAGAGCTAACACACTGCAGAGTCCACATACAGCTGCTGTTGTCGACGAGCGAGAAGAACTAGCATGAGAGCGCCAGCAGTTGGCGTGCAGCATTGGGGGTCTTCCCTCTAGACTCCAGAAGTCGCCAGAGCAATTTTCGTCCACTTCCAGACTTACGTTCGACAACTGCACACAGACTTCAGGTTTGTCCTTCGCTGCGGAAGCTAGAAGGACCGTGCCAAGAGTCATGAAAGGACGCTTCTTAGCAAGGTGTTCCATGTCCTCTGGAGGAGGTAGTTCATGCTCCAGGACCTCTCTCGATAGTTCTCTCAGTGAAACTGTCCTGTGACTGTGGTAGCCCAGGATGAAATCACCGATGCCGGACACGTCGAGGTAGTCTCTCGCCAGGCTGGTCAGTCGAAGGTCCATGGTGAATGTGAAGTTGTTTCTGAATTGTAAAAGATCAACTTTCACAACAAGCTCGAACCTGGAATAGAAAATACACCTTACGTAACCAACCAAGTCGCTAACCTCTACCTGAGTGAGCGGTATAGAGAAAGAATGAACAGATATCTTGACGAATGTGGTGTAGAGACATTGTCCATTCATGAGTTGACCGCCCTCGTAACAACCGTAGTGCTCACAAGACGAGCTCTTGGACATGTTGCATTGCATCATGAGACGCTTTACTTTACCTTTCTCTGTAGATATGAGAACGTTTGGGACTTTTTTTTCCAATCGGAATAAAATGGAAAACAATTCTACGTCAGTATATCCGCTTGAAGTTGGATTGAAGCAGCGGTGCCGGGAGAACGGACATCGGGTTCACGTATAGAATAGGGTGCCCCATTTCTTAAGTGGTCCAGCAATTGCTCGGCATTTTTAAAAAAAGGACTAAACGACCGACTTAATTGTACCGTCCAAAACACGGGCATGGACCTGGTCGTGGCAAAACAAAGATACGTCTCATAAGTGTTGTACACTACTCCAGTACTGGTGTCCACCACTGGCACTGGTAGAAGAATTCCGAGGGTGGAGTTTTCATTTGTCTTTGTGCTAATGTTTGGACACCCAGTAACAACATGAAGGTTTAACCCTAATATACATTCGGATTTAGCGTTCAGCAGCTCGGCCTGCAGCATTCTTCTTCCTTGACGCTGGTTTCGTGGGCATGCCCACCAAAAATCGGAACAACAAGTTTTGTATACCATGCACAGCTCCTGGCAACTACATTCTCCGTTTGACGAAAATGTCGTTTCTCCACATGTAAAATATCTGCATGTATGTGCTGGTATACTATTGTCACTTATGTTTCCCAATGTGTCCTTGAGTACGATGTCATTATTAGAGATGTCATTTACTTTTGAGCCAGGACCACTTTCAGTTGATAACGTCGAGGTAACTCCGTGAGCCGTCGTGTCGTCAGATGTCGAGGGCAGACTTGTTGAAGGGGTTGTAAAGTCGGTGGTGGTCGGTGTTGTGGTATAATCATCTGTAATCAAAGAACGCGACGGACCTGACAGCATCGGTTGAGATCCGAGAAAGCACGTAGTTGTAGCAATGTTTGACACAAAAATGTAAGTGTAGATAAAAACTCTTCGCAAACCCGAGTCTGACGAACAATGGAGAATCCAAATAAACATGGCTGTTGTAAGGTTTATTCTAAGGTAAAAATTTGCAAGGAAATTTGTCTGAAAAAAAAGTTGTAGGGTATTTCGCAATCACACAGATCTACTCCCTTATTCATTCACCACTCTTATCTAAAAGAAATGTTCTTTGATTCACCACAAGCAAATTATGACTCTTTTAGCCCAGACTAGTTGTGTACTGGCTTTGTTTCAAACACTAAGTGAATGACACAAGAGGACAATATATTCTTGCCTCGTCGCAAAAAGAGGCGTGCTTTTCTTTGTTTTGTTTTCAGAACAGGTACTGACACCGAGCCAGCTTGAGGCATCTTCTACCATTGCCCAGTCTGATCAGATATCCCTCCTCTGCCTCCTTTCTATACTTCAAGCCTCGTTAGAGCGACTAATTACAAAACTTTCAATTATTTTTTTTAAAGAACCAATTTTCTCTTTTTTCATTTAAATGAGATGTGGTTTCAGTGACGTGGCTGCAGGGCATTGTAACAGTTAATTTTCATATGTGTGGCATCGTGGTGGAATCAAGCGCACGTCAGTTTTTTGGTATTTGGAGTTATTGGTATCATCTTAAAGCGTGTTCATTTGCCTTGCTTTCAATGAAAGAAATACCCATTTGTCTTGGATACAAGTCGAGATATTTGCGATTGAAGGAGGTAGGGGTTGTTTAGTTTTAGAGGTAAGATTGGGGAGAAAATGGCCGCCAAAGATTGGTTATTACTTTAGAATCTGAGTAAGTCGAAACAGAAAAATTACTTATTTTGTGCCTTTAATCAACGTTTTTTTTCAGTAAATGTTCACCCAGAAATGTGTTCTCAGATGGACATAAAACGCGTTGAGTCAAAAAAAATTAAAATTGGGTAATGTTGCCAAACCGTCGGAAAAAATGCCAGATTCTTCAATTTCACTATTTTGACGAGCGCCTGATTTCAACAGGCTGCCTCACATACACCCCATTCCATTAGTGCTTTGAGCTCTTTCTGAGCCAAAGTACAGTATAAAAATCGATATGTAACGACCTTAGAGTTATAAAGCTCTCTCTGACATGTTTTGCCATTTTGAGTAACTAAGACTATGAGGGCAGAAAACAATAAATGTTCTATCTGCTCTGCCAAAGTCGTAAGATTACTCTTTGTCGTTATCAAGGCATTCAGAGAATTTCATTCGAAAAAGTTTGACATTTTGTGAAACTTTACTTTTTTTTACGTCAAATTTCTCAAAAACTAGTCGCTGTGCAGATATAATTTTGTAATTCGTGGGTACCGATGAGTGTCGTGAGGCGATGGAAAAGGCTTTCATAAATTGGGCATAATTTATGAAGTTATTAATATCATCTTGAAGTTTTTAAAGTTGTTCTGCTTTTGAGAAAAAGAAAATGCCCATCTATCTTGAACAAAAGTAGGGACATTTATAACCGAAGGAGGTGGAAGTCGCCCGGTGTCAGAGGTAAAATTAGAGAGAAAATGGCGGCCAAGATTGGATGACTTCCAAAGCTTGAGAGCAGTGGCGAAGAGTCTATATAATCAAATAATCACTGCTTCCCGTCCTAATTTTGAAATATCGTTGTTCCATATTCACTCATAGACGTACACCTCATAAATTAAATGTAAAAAGATGCTCATAATCACCAATAAACAGTATGCCTAACATTCAAAACCGTTTCATTGTCCCAGCAATAGCCTGTTCATCCCTATCGGGCCACTCCTTAAGCAGTGGCAAACGTTGGAGGGCACATGTTGCACAACACTCAAAGCTGTTTCATTACCACATATACCCTGTTCACCTCTTTCAAGCCACAGTTATAAGCAGTCACAAGCACTGATTATGTAAACTAACTATTATACTGGTCGAGTCTACCTCACAAATGTGGGGGGAACTAACTGCTAATAATATCTTGACTGCTGCGAGTGCTTGTTTTTTCCCCCTCGACTTTTTACCGTCCTACAATCAGATCGTGACCTCGATTATGACACCAGCTCCTGGCTTGCGAAATGCTTGACAAAAACAGACAAAAGTGAAATAAAAAATTAATAATTGTCATGTTGTACCAAAGAGTTTAGACTCACCGGTATTACATGCAGAATTGACATGTCTGCTTCTTTGCTTTGTGTTTGTGAATTCACATCTAAAATACATTTAATGTTTGTTGGAAGAAATATTTAATGAGATGGTTTCCCGATTATTTGAGCGGTTGAACATACATCATGAATTCAGGATTTGTTTTCATTCCCAACTCGGTGTTGCCACCTCGAGTAAGATTCTTGTGTGATGTCTCCAGGCCCTATCTGGTCCCATCTCTCTTTGAATACCCGATCAAAACAAGTCAGCCTTTGCTCCTGCTTGAGAGTCCTTGGATACTGAAAATTTACAGAAATGTATTTTATGTAGACATAAAAGGTGGTGAGGTGGCAGCAACAAAAATAATGAATAAATAAGAAAAATTGCCCAACGGTGGGAACATATCGGCTTCTTCGATTTCAGTATTTTAACGAGCGTCTAATTTCACCACGATGTCACACACAATAGTATGATATTATCTCCCCTAACAAATGGAATTTTCCGTCCTGCCGATTCGATCTGTCACTGGAAACAAGAAAAAAGATACCGAGTGAAAAGTTACGTCGAGCAAATCCTATTATATGGATGCCAAGAAAGGACAACCAATAGACAGATGGAAAGAACAATAGAGGAGACAGTGTTGTGGTTCATAAGACGTGTGCTGCGTATCTCATAGGGTACGAGAAAACTGCGCCAAAAATGTAATCCTATTGAAGTAGACTTAAAAGAAGGTTCATATGAGGTGTTGGAAGACTGAGCCAAATTTAAGTATCGGTTTTATCATTTTCGGTAATCAATTGTCACTCTTCCGTTCGCCACTTATCGAGACTGTGTCCTAGCCGTCACATCACGGAATAATAAACAGTCTTGATACGTTTTGCCCCCTGCTCACAACGGGGAGGTGGAAGTCGGATTTCAGAGCAGGATGATGTCTGTATTGTTTAATGGCTCATGTGACATCTGCTAAAATCATGCTGAAAGGGCTAAAACAGCCTAACGGAATGCTTGTTGAGTGATGCAAATCTAAAATAAAAATAATTTTCTACTTGGCTACATGGTGCGGTTTTTTGGGGTTTTTTTTAATAGAAAAAAGTCCTCCCGAGCTGGAGACCCTTTGTTGCTGCCCTAAACGCCAGATGGCGTAATAGATAGTAAGTAAGTAAGTAGTACTTTTAGCAAAAAATCATCATACATTATTATTTTTAGATCAGTGTTTGCTGAGATGTATGCACAAAAAAATCTACAGAAAAAAAAGTATTTCCATGAAAAATAAGTGCAAATTAATTACGAAAGGTATGTCAACAAAATCCAATATGGCCATGGAAATAAAACTTTTTCTCAAATTTGATTGCAGATTTTAAGACGCTTTACTATGTTTGTTATGTGTGTGATGGTAACATTTTATCCACAAATAAGCGAGATAGCCTTCACTATTTGGGGGGGGGTGTGTGCAATTTTTCTGTTTTGTGGTTGTTCATTTCAAGCCTTTGTTTAAAAAAAAACAAACAGCGCATCTCGCACTCACATGCTTATTATTACACCTCTCTTGTCTCGCGGATAGGGTTCTTTGACTCATATAATAATAACAATAACAATAACAATAACGCTGGCACTAGACTAATAATAATAATAATGATAATAATGAATAATAAATAAAAATGATAATAATAATAATAATAATAATGATGATGATAATAATACTATAATAATAATAATGATGATGATAAGGATTATAATTATTTTTAAAAAATTGATATGTGAGTTACGCGCGTTAAAGATACCTTGGTGGTCCTCCTGAAATCGATAAGAGTAGGCCTCGGTTGCCACGGGGCAAAATTCAGAATCAATTCCTACCTGACCTGAAAATACTATACTCAGTATAAAATCATATCGTGGAATACTTTCGAAATCGGAATCGCATGGCTGCCAGAAGTGCCGGATTAACCATTAGGCAAATAAGGCAATTGCCTTGGGGCCACTCAAAAAAATAGGCCACAAATAGGCCAGAGACAGGGTACAACAAGGCCACATTTTTCGGGGGTTTTCCCCCCGTTTTGACCAGGTCGCAGCAAGGCCAGTAAGAAAGGCCACAAATAGAATAGCCCTAAGCTAACCGAAGCCAGAGTCTGGGTTTTTAGTCCCAAGCCTAGTTCAGAAAGTGCTGTGACATTTTGTTTGGCCTCTCTCTAGGCCATATTTTTTGTCTAAAATTTAAATGAATCATCAGCTCTGGATTCCAAATCAAGCACCTTTGGCCTCTAAAGCCACCAGATACCTGGCAACCCAGATAGATAACAGTTCCAAAGTTATGGCCTTGCTGGAGTCAAAAGCCCGTAGATTCTATTCCAGATGTTATGCATTCTGATCAGTTAACCATTGTTTTACGCTATGTCAATATGGCAGATCACCAGCCCGAGGAGTCCTTTTTGACATTCATCAACATCTCCAGCCACACAGGACAGAATCTTGCAGATACGTTGCTCCAATACCTAAAGGAGCAAGGCATCGACTTTGAGAATCGTCGTGGCCAGACATACGACAATGCCAGTAACATGTCTGGTAAATACACTGGAATGCAGAAAATTGTGAAAAATAAAAACAATCTTGTGGATTATATTCCGTGTGCAGGCCACTCTCTAAATTTAGTTGGTCAATCAACTGTAGATTGCTGTGTGGAAGCTGCGTCTTTCTTTCAGTTCCTGCAGCGCTTGTATTCATTTTTTTTGTTGCATCAACACATTGTTGGAATATTTTATTACGACACTTTGAGGAAAATCCTGAATGTCTTGTCCCAAAACACCCATCGGATACGCTGTGGTCTGCCCGGGCTGATACGACAGAAGCAGTCTTCAGGGGCTACAAACAATTCCAAAGGGCTCTACAAGAGATTGCAGAAGATATTTACCAGAATGGTCTCACGAAGCACGAAGCTGGCGCACTTGCAAGTTATATGGACACCATTGAAGTTGCTTTCATGTGTGAACTTTGGAATGACATTTTACATCGTTTCAATTGCTGCAGTAGACTGATATATAGATGAGTGTTCAGGAAAGTTTGAAAATTACATGTCAAGGCAAGTGACCGATGTGGAAGCAGCATATATAAATCAGACAGTCAAAGAGCACGTGTACACAGGAAAACAGTAGATGATGGAGATGCCACAAGTGTGATGGATGAAATGTAGAGTCAGGAGAAATTCAAAGGGAATACATTCTTGGTTATCATGGACCAACTGAAAAGTGCCCTATGCATCAGCACTTGTTAATGTATATCCACATTACCTTTCTCCTAACTTTCCAATGGAATTTAAACACTGCCTATGTTGGGTGAAAGAGCAAGTACATTCAGATAAAACAACTGGAAGCGCTCAGAGCATTTTCAAACTCTTGCATACCACTGGTGTCCAGACAGCGAGATAGCATTGCGGATGTACCTGTCTCTACTGTCAACTAACTGCACTGGCGAACGTTCATTTTCGCAATCGAAACGCATTAAAGACGTTAAGCGTTCAACCATGTGTCAACAGAAGCTAAGGATGCTAGCACTTCTTTCAACTGAAAGCGATTTACTGCACAACGTCGACATTAACAAAATCGTTGATGAATTCGCTGTTGCAAAAACACGCAAAGTGGCTATCTAGTAAGAAAAAATAATGCATAATTTTATTGTTGTGAGATCTTAGTTACATTATCTTACTGGTAAGCTGTCCATATTCCATACTGTCATACTTTGGACTGGCTGACAAACAGACACGCGCACAGACAGAC